>NC_092261.1:10332696-10385196 GCF_036320965.1 Panulirus ornatus | reverse complement strand
TGTGTGTGTGTGTGTGTGTGTGTGTGTGTGTGTGGTCAGAGTCTGTCCGTTAAATCCGTCCTTATGTACTTGTGTTCTTTCTTTTTTTCCTCCACATTTCCTGATACATTTAGTCATATGCTCGACCAATAAGGCTATGCTCCCACAGTTAGGGCATCCAGCCCACAACCACCCCAGCTGTGGGCTGGTCGATAAATGGCTTCCTGTCTTAGGTTAGGGTGTGTGACTGTCTATACAGAGGAGTAAAGACATTGTACATATATACAAGGTGAGGAGACGGGACAACACAAGTGTAAAACTCTCTCCACGTAAGACACAAATACAATAGTAATCGCACATGATAATCGCACAGACAAACAGGTATTGATACAAGCAGACACAAACACGCACATTCAGAACATATTCGAGCGGTGACAGAATAAGACTAGCGGTTTCCCCTCAAATTACCTCCGCGCTCATTTCCCCTCTTCTAAACCACAAAGAGGTCTGTTATTTCCTGAGTTTCGCGAGTTTCGTCATTCGTATTACATGGCCGCTTCGCCAGTGGCTTGGGTTTTGAAGGAGGAGTGCGGCAACTGCCATTCGATACCGATCTCTTTGTTACATTCAGGTCTCCATTGTCCCTCGGTCGTGAACACCATGACCACGAAGGTACGACTCCGTGACCATAAGGGCACGGCCCTTGAGCACGGCGGTAAGGCAGGTAGGAAGGAGACTGTGCTCTCCGGCCTTTGACCTGACCCTTTAAAGGGGTAGGTCAGAGGTCTAAAATCATACTTCAAGGATTCCTATCGTCATACTCAGTGGTTTTTAATGAGCTTCGATCGACTGAATTTCATCAACAATTTGATTTTGATATGTGAATATATATATATATATATATATATATATATATATATATATATATATATATATATATATATATATATATATATATATATATACAGTAAGTAAGGCTATCTATTTCCAATACCTTCCTTTGTGATTTCCGCTCAGGAGAGAGTTATCAAGTTTCCATTAGACCGCGGACACCAGCGAACTCCAGACCGTGTTATTTACGTTGCTGGAGGGGGGGGGGGGAGTTCCCACCCGCCCATCCATCCATCCTCTCTCTCTCTGGTCTGGGTGGCTTCGTCAGCAGCCACACCCCACTGCACACTACCTCTCAGCCAAGACTCCCTAGCATACCCGGATGAGACGAGACTGTTCACACACACACACACACACACACACACACACACACACACACACACACACACACACAGATGGCAAGATATAGAAGAGTTTCCCCTTTAATTGTCTGTCGTCGGCAACTGTGCCGCCTTTTTCTATGCCAGTCTTGCTTGGCGTCGTCGCCTCACAACCAGACGGGCGACACTTAACCCATAGTTACGTACGACGCTCCGTCTTCACATGATTTCTTTGAGCATCTTCATCTCTGCTCATGTCTTACTGTACACCTTCCTTATATCATGAAAGTCATCTAGAGAGTTTTAATGACGCAGAGTGATTACTGAATGGAAGTAATGAAGACTCGGGTGTATGTGATGCAGGAAACATCGAGAGAGGGAGGGGCAAGTTTCTCGTTATGGACATTCAAAAAAAGCCTTCCATAACATACGTCTTTGGATACGTCAGTGGGTTGGAATCAATCCCTCACACGCTCCTACCTCGCATTATACGATTTACCTACTTTACGATTACTGATAAAGCGAAAGTATAATTAGAGGTACCGATCATAAATACTCCAAAATATTTTCTCTTAAACTTAAACGCAATTATGTTTTCCACCAGCTGTCGATAGCATATCTCTGGGAAGCACAATTTTCCGATAATTATTCTTTTTTTTCCTTCTACGAACAGAGATTCAGTTCGGGTGCAGTTTGGAGAATATATAGCGATAGCGAAGCGTGTTCTCAGACCGTTTTCTGATCTTCACTCTTAACCGGAAAAACCAGTAAACAGTTTGATTATCACAGGCGAACAGACGTAAACCCTTATAGCCCAAGGTTGCTTCTAATTACTGACGTGCTTGCTTGGAAGTCGGTATCTCGCATGTACTCTCATCGTTCGTGCTTGAGTCACTCGCCTGAAGCAAGAAATTAAAAAAAGCGATTACGTTAGATGTAGCATTTTATTGAGCAACGGAATATATTCCTTTGAAAAAAAGATATCAAAAGTAGACGGGTGAGGGTCATTAAGGGAAAGGTATATTGTTGTTTTGACCCTATCGAAACATAACTCTTCCTTCATGTTGGATGTCAAGTTCTAGACCCACTGAACTTCACAGTTTTGGCACGGATGACTGTGAAAAGAGATTTCGTATGACGACACTAGATGAAGTGCTTTTGAATCACACGGGTGGAACCCACCCCCTGTGTGTGTGTGTGTGTGTGTGTGTGTGTGTGCATATCATATGGAGGTATTTTGTGCTAATCATCAGTGTATGGACTTGAAGACTTATGAGTGGGAAGCACTAATTAACCACTCATAACACGAGAACAACCTGCAATTAACCACTCATAACACGAGAACAACCTGCAATTAACCACTCATAACACGAGAACAACCTGCAATTAACCACTCATAACACGAGAACAACCTACAACACATCCAATATGATGTGACATTAAGATGTTGACATCAGAATTGGAGGAAAAAAAAACCCACAAATATTACATTATGAATTGGTTGGGTATTTAACCTTTCTTTGGGGTTACTTGGGGAGGCAAGTAGTGACGTGAGAAGGTCTCCACCACACCCAGCACTGCAGCCAGCAAGAGAAATCCATTTCGGTAAATATACCGTTTGCAGAGATCCGTTATCGGGGTAACGGATTTTCGTGCCGGGAATGAGAGCTGGGTGGCGGGGTAGAGGAGGGATGGGGGTGTGGGGGAAAGGAAACGTTATCCGGGATGGGTATTGCTTGCTGAATTGCGTTCATTTACCTCCTCTGAATTAACCCCGTACATATTTCATGGGCGTTCCAAAGAAGATAATGAAATCAACCGGCCAAATGTTGGGAGGGGGGGAAGGGGTAACGAATTACCATAGATGCATTAGCTTTCCATTGTGCCTTCATGATTCGTTAGCCAGTAGTCATATGTTAAACACAGTTACGGCGGGATGATTTGTCTCGTAAAATGTCATCAGTGTGTGAAAAATGGATACCCATTATCGTGCTCCTATGTTGTGCCTGCCTGTATCAACTCCACGGTATGGTAGATGTCATGTCACAAGGTTATTCTGAGCTTGTATAGTGAAAAGCAAATGTATATACTACTTTGTATATATATATATATATATATATATATATATATATATATATATATATATATATATATATATATCTGTTTGCCTGAGGCAGGTACTCATTTTATCGACCAACCAATAGGAGTAGATGAACAGCTAGGTTGACTGTGGACTGTGTTACCGGGCTCCGCCCTGCTTGAGGTTAGACCTTTGTCCTTGGCAAGGTTCTGTCACCACCAGTGGATGAAACGAGAGTACGACAACAGTCTCGTTGGTGCTAAATGGAGATGCAAAGATAAAACTTGGTGGTAAAGAGCCCAGGCAAAAAATTTCCAGTTGGCGGCCTTAAGGGCCGTTGTAAGACTACTTAAAGTCAGCTTTTCGCCGTAGTCATCCCAAGGACACGACCTCACAACCCTTAGTTTATAATGAAGGTCACTCAGGAGCAGAGGCAAAATACAAATGGGACCAGAACCTGACCTTGTAGGGAGGAACAAACACCACTAATCAAGGTTGAAAGTTATTGCTACAATTTTTTTTTCTCTCTCCCCGATGGACGACCAGCTACCCAGACTAGTATATGTATATGCAGGGTTTCTTTCATTTATTAAACATACGCTAATTACTGAGTACAGATGACAGTCATTTTTGCTCGCCGATGGACGACCAGCTACCCAGACTAGTATATGTATATGCAGGGTTTCTTTCATTTATTAAACATACGCTAATTTCTGAGTACAGATGGCAGTCATTTTTTTATTCCCAGTAATGGTGGAAAGCCTTGCTTGTTTCGAACTGCAGTTGGCTGAGAATTATTTGCGTTAATTGGCGAAAAAGTAATAATCAAAGAAGACATATTAAGCGATAATCAAATTGGTTAACATCGATTTATGTGGACTGATATATGGTTGGAAGTGTGTTTTAGTCATTACACGGGACAAGTACATAAAGGTGAAATTCGTTATCCATACCAAGTACTGTCCTGTGAATTACGTTAATTTCCATTGTTAGATTAACTCTCATTGATTGTATCGTTCAGTGGGGAATTTTAATAATGAGATCTCGTATATTTTTTTCTTTCCCCCCCAAAAAAAAAGAAAAAAAATATATATGCGACAGTCTGGACGTGTGACGAATTACCATATATTCATTAACTTTTCATTGGTCCGATATTTTTTTTTATTAGCCAGTAGTCAAAAGCATAATGCAATTATTTTCAAATTATTTTTGGTCATAAAAAGTCGTCATCAGTTCGAAATAACTGTGACGATTGTGGTTGTGCGTGGCTCTGTGGCATTTCGTACTGTGACAACGAAACTATATATATATATATATATATATATATATATATATATATATATATATATATATATATATATATATATATATATGGGAGATGTTACCGGACTCCCCCTGCTCGAGGTCACATCGCAAGTGACATATCACCTTTGACGAGTCTGTATCACGAAGAGTACAATCTCGTCGAAGAACTCCAAAGCTCCAGAGGAGTCACCAGTCCCCTGTTACTGGACGTAGCGCAGACATAGGCTGCCGGAGCCTTTCGAAAGATCATTGGGGGGAGGGGGGTAGCGGTTGGGGTAACAACAGGACTCCTTATCATAGAAAACCGGTTGTTGGGTTATCATCTTTAATTAGATGGATAAACGTAGTTGTCCTCCACCATGCCTCAACTTGGCATGGTACTCCGAGCCATCTTCCTGTAACGAGGGAGGGGAGTAAGTAAGTTAAGTAACCCCTTAATGACCCGGTTGAAACTGGACCCTAATAGCTTCCCCCCCCCCAAGCTAATGGTACTTAATACTACTCCCGTCGTGTCGCCCGGGTGTCTGAGGATGATAACGAGGAGGCAGAGATGGAGGAGTTTCCCCCCCCGTCCCTCATCCATCATCCAATTCCCCAATGCTTGACGGGAGGACTGTTTTTCAGTGGTGTGTCATTGGAGGTGTTGAGAGGAGGGAAGGGATTTGTCGGGGGAGGTAGAGTTGAGGGGGTAGGTTAAGAACAGTGAAGAAAGTAATGTTGGGTCCTTGAAGAAGTGACGATTGTGTGTTGAGGTAGTAATTATAGTAAGGGAAGGCAGGTAGGTGTGATATTTTTACCGTAGGGCCAGACATGGAGGCTATTAGGGTATATGTTGTGGTTGTAGCTAGTGTTGTAAAACTGACGGCTCTCTCGGTTGTAAGGGATCCGGGTTATAGTCTCGGAGGGTCATGAGGTAGGCTGTGACATAGTGTGTATAGGGGATATGTCGTGGATGTGTTGGTAACCGTAATGGTACTTTTGAAGTTTGTGCTTGTGAACGAAGGCATGTGACCGACTTGTTGTGATTGCTTGTGAACGAGGGCATGTGACCAAGTTGTTGTGTGCTTGCTTGTTAACGAGGGCATGTGACCAAGTTGTTGTGTGCTTGCTTGTTAACGAGGGCATGTGACCAAGTTGTGTGCTTGCTTGTTAACGAGGGCATGTGACCAAGTTGTTGTGCGCTTGCTGGTTAACGAGGGCATGTGACCAAGTTGTTGTGCGCTTGCTGGTTAACGAGGGCATGTGACCAAGTTGTTGTGCTGGTTTGTTAACGAAGGCGTGTGACCAAGTTGAAGCGTAACGCTTCGGTCAGACGATCGCATTGTGACGTGGTGAAGCCTTGTGTGATTATGGTGGCGACGGAGGTGACTGAAGTGCTGGAAAAGGCTGGTAGTTGTTTAGGGTCACCCAATGACATTATTACCCCAGGGATGGTAATGTCTATGTAACACAGTTCCACTCTTTTCTCGTATATTAACTCATTTATCGTTGTCCTCGTACCTCTCCTTTGTCGTACCTCTATCGTGATTTGATAAATGAAAATAACGGCGGTGAAAGAAGCGTTATCAATAACGTTCTATTACCAGGAATATGCTCCATTCTCCTGGGATTCTTCCCTTGCATGTTGCTTCACATTCCCATTTATGATAATTTTTTTTTTTCCTTCCTCCTCCTCCTCCTCCTCCTCCTCCGTCCGTAACCCCCTCGATGGGTTCACATAATGACTCCTCCTCTCATCTTCTCTACCCCTAATGGTAATGGTCTTAGTGCTGTGTGTGTGTGTGTGTGCGAGAGAGAGAGAGAGAGAGAGAGAGAGAGAGAGAGAGAGAGAGAGAGAGACAGAGAGAGAGAGACAGAGAGAGACAGAGAGAGAGAACTCGGCCACTCTTTCTGAACGGCATTGTTTTTTTTCAAAATCAAAGCCACGCCGTCATTGGTAATTGTCTGAAATGACATTTGGAGGGTCACTGGCGATAGAGACCCTGTGTCTGCAGGCAGAGCCTTTGTTAGGGAATAGGTGTCCAATCTGACGATGAGAAAACGTGGAACATTTTCCTGCAGTGCCCTTTAGAATCTGATGTTTATCAGGGTTGTTGATGGACGGACCTGAGAGTTCCTTTCTCATGGTTTCCTTGATATACTAAAGTTCTGGCGCAAAATAACCTTGAGGTTTCATGAATAAAGTGTGGAAAGACAGGCGTACCGGGTGAGGGCGACACGTCGCACTGTGAGATGGAATGTAAATTGGATGTTTGGTGACTTGAGTTGACTGGGAGAGATTTTGCGTGGCGCCTCAAATGCAAAATGGAAAAAAAAAAAGATATGAAATGAATGAACTTGATTTCTCTCTCTCTCTCTCTCTCTCTCTCTCTCTCTCTCTCTCTCTCTCTCTCTCTCTCTCTCTCTCTCTCTGACCTTCTGCTTCTGAAGGAGGCCAAGGTAAGACACACAAACGTCGAGGTTAAGTGTAGGAATAAGTGAGAGAGTCTGAGGCGAAAGAGAGAGAGAGAGAGAGTGTGTGTCTTCTGGTTATTTCATGTCTTAATGGATGGTGCTGGGAGGGAGATACTGGTGGGAAATATAGATGGCGGAGTGTTAGTGGGGGAAAGGATGGAAGGGAGTCAGAGGTTAGGGGTTTGTTGTTGCACCCGGGCACTGGGTTGATTGGGAGGGGAACGGAAGAGGAAATGAAGGTCATTGTGTGTGAGTCTAGAGGAGAGTGAAAGAGGAGGAACGTCAAGTGACGGTGTGCGAGGAGGGAGAGACCTTCAGAGTGTGATATCCGGCTGGACGGCGAGCACTTGGAAATGGTCTGAAATTTCGGGGCATCTCTATTATTGTTGAGGTTCGTCAGGCCTCTCTCTCTCTCTCTGAGGCCTGGCACGGGTTCTGGGTTCATTGCTGGTTCACTGTGTGTATTTAGTCTTTGTTGGTGAGGTTGGAGAAATGGATTTCTTCAGCCTTGGAGATGCAGAAATCCATGGGAAAAGAAATGGCTCCTAAATATATCCATGACTCTTTTAGAATGGGATTCTGGGGTAATTATGAATATAGTGTCTCTAACGGTCCGAGCACTAGCAACCGCCTCTGTGTACCTCAGGCTATCTTGAAGGAGCGATGTTCTTTTTTGCTCTTCCAGGCTACCAATTCCTTTTGGGAATTTCGCCTCTGGACGCTGTATTTCTTCCACCTTTGCCTCAGGATGGTTGCTTCTTACCTTTTTAAAGAGAAAAACAAGGCCCTAGTTCTCGCCTGGAAAAAAAGAAAATGTGAGCGCATATGAGATTTCTGGGCGCACCGGGCGCTCGAAACGCTCAATCAGGCGGCTACATCCTGCGATACCCCATCAGTGCCTCGCATCATTCAGATCAAGACACTATGGACCCAAAACATGAACCACAAATACTTCAGGAATAAAAGCAAACTCCATTTTATTTTCTAGACGATAAAATCTAAGAGTAAAATACTTCATAAAAGTTAGATATGAGGTGAAAGTTAGGATAAGACATATGATGATATTTTACTATTTAACTACAGCGTCATTAATGCAGGTTAAAGATTAGTAACTGGCCAATTTCCTGCGGAATATATCATACTGAGCAGGCAGACAAAGGACGTGAGACCAGATAATATACTAGAAATGTCCAGCAAATAACTGTGAAAATGACACGTAATGTCAAGACTGCAGAATAGAAATGCACAGAATTCATTCTTCGTTAAAGCGTTAGAATGATATAAAGTTCTATAAAGAAACTAACAGACAAATGGCATAATGTTGTACGATTGAAACAAATATACCAAATAATGAATTACCAGCATACGATATATTCTTAAAAAAGGTCAACATTTCTTGCACGTTACACACACTATTACTTTCCAGATCTTAAGGATATTATTCGCACGACAGAATGTGAAAGATTATCCGTGCAATATAGAAGGACAGCTGGGCGGCACGGACTGCATCTTAGCGAGTCGCAGTCAGGTTCTGCTGGGAATTAGACATCTCCCTCTAATTGACAAGCGCAGTGTCACAGCTGTGACTAACTCGACTCGAGAAGTTAGCCTGTGAGAACAGGTGACCTAGTTGGAGGCAGGAGTTCCCAACGGCCGAAAGAGATGGTTTACGTGAGCAGTCGATTTGTTCGGTTGGAATATCTCTCTCTCTCTCCTGTATACGCAGTCCTGCGAGTGAAATAACCTCGAAGACTTACTCAAATGGCAGATTTTAATTTTTCCCCCTCAAGAGTAGAGTCTAAATAAGTCTTAAAGTCTTGCGATCCAAGTCGTTTCCATATAGGTATAACAAGAAGAAATGCTGTTTGCACACACACACAGCACAGCACAACAGGACAGTCCATTATATAAGTCCGTCATTCAGTTATTTGCATATTGAGAACAATACTTTACTAAGAGCAACTTATCGAGTAGAGTGAAGAGGGAGATGAAGGGTATGTGTGAGGAGTAATGCAGATTGTGGCAGAGGTTAAGAAGACGTAGTTAGTGAGAGGATGAGAGGGGCGCGGGAGGAGGAATGTGGACCGTGGTTAAGGGCGAGTGGTTGGTGGGAGGAGAGTTGGTAAGGATAAGTAAGTGTGGTTGAGGGTGAGGATGCAGCAGCAGATGTCCGTAGCTTCGTGCGTCATGCAGCGTCAGTGGTGTGGCGGCAGCAGCAGCAGCAGTTGGTTGTGATGGTTATAAATACATTTCATCATAAGTAGTTCAATAGCTTGTGGTACCAGTACCCCGGCCCTCAGAACCGACATCTCGACTGGGGGCGATTTATATAGTTCGTAGTGGTGGCCCTATTAGGTTCATAAATACGAAACCACCACGTAACCTCCCCACACGGCTCGTATATCACTGAAGACCACCCTCCTTACCCCACACTAAGATGCTACCGGGTTTGTTTGTTTTTTTCTCCCCTGAATATCCATCGTCTGTGTTCAGGTTTTTTCGTGGGTATTTACAGTGGTCGATAGGCAGGATATTCATATGGAGTATCACAAGTCGTAGTGATGACTCCCTCACAACGTTTACATAACGTCGAGGCTTGCCAGCACACACACACACACACACACACACACACACACACACACACACACACACACACACACACACACACACACACATGTATAGATGTAGATAGATATACATAACTCTAATGCATTGTTTATGGGGGCTACTAGTGCTTCGAGGCTGCGTTACAATCAGAAGCAGAGAGACAGTGGACTCCTTTGGGGCGGGAAGTTGTAGATAACGTGCTGTTTAGTAATCCAGTGATTCGGGTTCGACCCCCCGATGCGGACAGAGGGCACGCAGCTTACCCAGCTGCTCCTCCTTCCCCTGGTCGAGAAATAAGTGGGTACCAGCCACGACAGGGATGAAGCACCACAGCTGTGACAGGAGAGGCCGAGCCAGCTGACAGCTTTCTATTTCGGCTCGGGTTTACCCAGGGGTGTCCCATGCCCCCAGGATGATGGGCCTAACGAGGGTGGGTACTTCACACACACACACACACACACACACACACACATCATGCAGTATCATGCAGCATCACCCAAAGACTTTCAATGCTTCCTTTCTCTTTAAAAAGATCCACGTGAGGCAGAGTACAGTTATCCACGTCAGAACGGTGCACATTGGGGCCATTCATCCTCGGCCAGCGTGGTGATGCACGATGCACCAACACTGCCTGCTTGAACGACAGTGACAGAGAGAGGGAGAGAGAGAGAGAGAGAGAAAGAGAGAGAGAGAGAGAGAGAGAGAGAGAGAGAGAGAGAGAGAGAGAGAGAGAGAGAGAGAGAGAGAGAGAGAGAGAGAGACCCACATCACTGCCACTTCTTCTTCGTCTTTTACAATTAACTTCCTCCTTTACAGTGTACTTCATGTTCACAGTTTCCTTAAAAACCAAACTTTCTGAAAACGAATGCCATCTGATCGTGGCATTCCAAACCCAAAGTTTGTTTGTATTTTTTTTCTTAAAAGTGTCAGTCAGAACAAGTATCTCTCAGATATCTCAAGCCATCTCGATCACGAGGAAAATTAAAGTGTCCCATTTTCATGAACGGCTTCCACCCGCCCTCCTCCTACACACCGACCCGGTGACGTCAGCTGTGGTGGTGGTGGTGGTGTGTTGCGTAACCACGATGCTTGTAGAGCGGACCAGGAAGACTGGTCGACTTGGGAATTCTCTTGAGACGCGAGCCCAAGATGTCTCAGATCTGTAAATACACCGTCGTATCTCTCTCTCTCTCTCTCTCTCTCTCTCTCTCTCTCTCTCTCTCTCTCTCTCTCTCTCTCTCTCTCTCTCTCTCTCTCTCTCTCTCTCGTAAGAGAGAGCAAGGTGAGGTGAGGAGGAAGTGAGGTTTGGTGAGGAGGCAGAACTACGTGTGGATCGTATACAGAGGCATTTCCTTCACACGTGTTGGACCCTGGAGGAAGCCAATTTACACCTCTCACTCGAAGTCGGTCTTCTACACCGTCTTTGGCTTCCCTTTTGGCTTCCCCTTTACCCTCCATACACACTCAGTTCTCCCCTGTTTCCTCCATTCCTTTCATTCAAGCCTTCTATGCTCCCCATTCACCTTTACTTATCTAACTTGACTTTGACCTCATTTCTGCTCACCTCTTCAGCTATGTTATAGTCTCCTCCCACCTCTGCAGATTCTCTTTTCTTATACCACATCTTTCCTCCTCTCTTTTGTTTTCTTTGCCTTTATTTCATCATGTCTACCTCTCCTCCCCCTTCTGCTCACATCTCCACTTTTCTTTTCTTTTTTTTTTTTGACTCATAGCCACTCCCCTTCCCGTCCCTCTTCACATTTTCCCCCTTATTCCTTCTCTCTCACTCTGTCTCATCTCTAGTCTCGACTTTTTCTTTCTCTCTCTCTCTCTCTCTCTCTCTCTCTCTCTCTCTCTCTCTCTCTCTCTCTCTCTCTCTCTCTCTCTCTCCCTCTCCCTCTCTCCCCCGCCCCCTCCACCTTTCCTTGGCACGTACAGCCAACGGGTAATGAGAGAGAGAGAGAGAGAGAGAGAGAGAGAGAGAGAGAGAGAGAGAGAGAGAGAGAGAGAGAGAGAGAGGAAAAAAGTTAGAGGGAAATTATTTTTAGAACGGTGGGAAATGGCTTGAGCCGTTCAGACTGGGGAGGTAGGGATGGACGAGGTGTGTGTGTGTGTGTGTGTGTGTGTGTGTGTGTGTGTGTGTGTGTGTGTGCTCGGTAGCCATGCGTCACCAACAGCACGATGCTCGCGCATCATGATTCGTGATGAGGCAGCAACCCCCCCCACTGTCCAGCCAACCTCTTTGAGCTCGAGGACACGACGCACTTAAGCACAAAGGGTTAAGAGTCATCATCACGTTGGTATGACGCGTGGGTACGACGATTAGGACCCGTTGAGTACGACGGTTGTACGAGGGTACGATTCTTGGGCACGACGGTACGGTCACCGGGGGTGATGGCCTAGTGTTTGACTCTGAAGAGACGTAACGTGGGGTCAGGTCAAAGGCCGGGTCGTGCTGTCAGGTTCAGTGTTCTTTGAAGGCGTTAGCTCAAAGCAGGTGACGATCCATGTCTAGTAGCTGTTAATTTACTTGTATCAGTAACAGTTATTAGTATATCAGTAACAGGTATTAGTATATCAGTAACAGGTATTAGTATATCAGTAACAGGTATTAGTATATCAGTAACAGGTATTAGTATATCAGTAACAGGTATTAGTATATCTGTAACAGGTATTAGTATATCAGTAACAGGTATTAGTATATCTGTAACAGGTATTAGTATATCTGTAACAGGTATTAGTATATCAGTAACAGGTATTAGTATATCTGTAACAGGTATTAGTATATCAGTAACAGGTATTAGTATATCAGTAACAGGTATTAGTATATTAGTAACTGGTGTTAGTATATCAGTAGGAGGTATCAGAATATCAATGACAAGTACTAATGATCAAGGTGAGTTATGATATACATAAGGTTTAGCTTGTGTTCTTTTTTCCTGAAAATATGTATGAAACACACACACACACACACACACACACACACACACACACACACACAGTTGGTTAGTAATTAGCAAAGCGACCCACCAAACTTGTCTGCCAGGGTTCGAGTCCCGACTTCGAGCCAACTTGGGCTGCTCATCCTCTCCTTTAGACTTGGTCGATATATGGGTACGTGACGTAAACTTGAGTATATATATATATATATATATATATATATATATATATATATATATATATATATATATATATATATATTCTTGCTGATCTGAATATGCGTCAAACTTTGAGTCTTCTACCGACATTGCCTCACGAAAATCATGATCCCCTCCCCAGCTTGGCCTATATACTTATATTTCCGTGGGTTAAAGAGAAAAAAAAAAAGAATATTCTTCCTTGTTCCGTAACCAGAGACGAATTGTCAGGAAAACTGTGGGTATGAGCGTTTGTGCTGTGTATATCCTCGTAATGCCTGCCTTCGTACGCGGAGCCATGTTACTGTGTCGTTTGTAGGTTCACTGGAAATAATTATGCGGTGCTTACTTTAAATGACTTGGATATTATTTCTGCAATAACTTGAAAAGCAAATCTTTTTGCCCGCTTAAGTTCTCCTTCTACTGGCAGTAGAGAGCAGCGTGGTGGGTATGCCATGGTATGTACACGAAAAGTAAAACATTTTTCCACTGTAGTGGGACAAAGGGACGTTAGTTTGTGCTAAAAGTCCTTTTTTTTTTTTATTACCTTTTTTTCCACAAATCCAACACGAATGGACGAGACTGTGTATGACGTATATCCAAAGTGTACTATTTCTCTAAGAAGGAATAATATTCTTGTATGGGTAGTGTCACGTCGTAATGGCGTTGGGACTGTGTGAGCGACTGCGACAAAGGTGGTTGAGGTGGATTTGATGGTAGGCTTTCTAGGTGGGGGTGACGCATCTGGGTTTCTAAGCGGAGTAAACGCAAGTGGGTTTCTAGGTGGAGGTGACTCAACGAGATGGAGTTGTAGCGGAGGTGGAGTTCGTGAGAGCGGTGTAGTTTTTGGGATAGGGGGGGGGTGGATATGGTGGAAGAGATGGTGAGGATATAGCGAAGACGGTAGCGGAATGGATGGAGGTGGAGGGAGAAATAGACCGAGGTGGAAGTGGTGGAATTGACGTAAGCATTTTTTTGTCACGACGGTTTCTAAGTGTTGGTGTTGTGGTAGTGGTGGTGCAGTGGTAGTGGTGTTGGTAGTGGTGGTGAGAATTGTATGGTAGTTGTGGTAGTGATGGATGTAGTTGGCAGGTCCTTACTGGGGGGTAACAGTACGCTGGCAGTGTCCCAGATGGTGTGTCCAGCTGTCCCAGGGGGAAAACCAACTCCTCCCTCCCTCGCTCCCTCCCGAGACCTGAGTCTATGTATATAAGGGTCTTGTGGTGGTCTGAAGGGAGAGCGGTTACTGCTGTCGAAGACGCTGTTTCGAGCGCTGTTTGCTCCACCTCCTTCAGCTGCTGCTGCTGCTGCTGCTGCTACTGTTGCTATATCACGGTCGTGGCTAACTCTTCCCGTTTTTTTGACTGCTGTTGTTTCGGTTCGTTTTTCCTGTTGTCGGCGCTGATATCAGCGTCGTTGTTGCTGTCACCGATGCTCCTGTTTTTGTAACTGTTGTAGCTGACGATGTAATCTTTATTGCTGCTGCTGCTGCTGCTGTAGCTGCTCTGTTTCTGTCGCTACTGTTACTGCTGCTGTTTTTGCCGTCGTTACTGTTGCTGGCGATGCGTGTCTGTTTGGGTCGATGAAACTTGTAGTGGAGTGTCCTTGGGTAGATGAAACTTATAGTGGTGTGTCCTTGGGTAGATGAAACTTGTTGTGGACTGTCTTTGGGTAGATGAAGCTTAGAGTGGAGTGTCCTTGGGTAGATGAAACTGATAGTGGAGTGTCCTTGGGTAGATGAAGCTTAAAGTGGAGTGTCCTTGGGTAGATGGGACTTATGGTGTAGTGTCCTTGGGTAGATGAAGCTCATAGTAGAGTGTCCTTGGGTAGATGAAGCTCATAGTAGAGTGTCCTTGGGTAGATGAAGCTTAAAGTGGAGTGTTCTTGGGTAGATGAAGCTTACAGTTTAGCGTACTTAGGTAGATGGGAAGCGAAACGTGGAAACAAACTGTGATACAGCACTGTACTAAAACAATTATTGTAGAATGATAGGCGTCTTTCGGTCACATTAGCTCTCTGGGACCCCCAGTAAACCACATTCTGGCGAGTTGGTCCAAATTACATCACATTGATGATACATTTTTGCTTCTATAGAATTACGCCATTTAGTGTGTGATGATTAACATTATGTCTAATGTACCATAACACATCCTCGTATGTTGGATCAACCAGTATCTTCAGCGATGCTTTGAACTGTACGTAATGAAAACTGTCTTTCGCTGGATTACAACACACGACCGATAGATAATGAAACCGGAGCTCGACCGCTGAATCAAAAGAAAAAAAGAAAAGAAAAGGAATTAATGAGGTGAACTTTTAATTCTCAGTAGACGGGGCTTAGCAGCCTTGGGCCAGGGTGGGGGATCATAGTTCATAACAGAACCTGGAACGTGTGTGTAACCTAAGGCCACAAGTGGTGAGGTAAATCCTCGTAATATTTCTCTCGATGCAGACTCGTGGTTACTTAATTACTTTGGGGGATGCCGGCGACACAACCTTGTCGCACTGAGCTGCGATTGACCCAGTGGCAATAAGTGTTATGAGCTTATAAGGTAAGTGGGTTCGAATCCCATAAATATCAGTGTGTCTATCCGGCAGAGTAAGAGACAAATATCCCTCAGTTTTTTGGTTCTCGATCACGATGATTCACTCACTAATGACGGTGGAGCAAGAGAGTGCGATCCTTTGATATAATAGCCTGACCTTCGACATGACCCTTGAGGGTCAAGTAGGTTTTAAAAACACGCCCGAGTACCCAAGGGTTGTGCCGTCGAGTTCAAGGGTCAAACTCGCGTGCTGAAGTGGGTCAAGGTACAACACTAGACACTTCGAGGGCTGGTATCATCTCTGGTATGACCAGGTTTACCAAGCTAGTCCCTGGATGACAAGGTGCCCAGCGTTCCATCAAGACCCACACTTGTACCAAGAATGAAACACTTGGATCCACATGTTACCCTGGTATTGTGTTACTCGCGCCTGCAGGAAACCCTCAGTTGTTACCCTGGTGTTGTGTTACCCGCACCTGCGGAACCCCACCTCCTCACTATCAACCACAGTGGAGTATTCACCATACGATCAAAGGCGTCGACAGCGGAAGGACTGTATTATGGCAGCTTTTCACAACCTTATCGGAGTCGCTAGTCTTCACAGCCCCATGGCGAAAGTGCAGTGGTTACGTCCTGCAGACTCCTAAGCTATGAGGACAGACTTGGTGTACATGAAGGGGAACTTAGTGGACATGGAAGAGAACTTAATGTACATGAAGGAAATCTTAGTGTACAAGGAAGGGAATTTAGTGCACGTAGAGGGGGGAACTCAGTGTACATGGAGGGGAACTTAGTGTACGTGGAAGGGAACTCAGTATACATGAAGGGGAACTTAGTGTACGTGGAGGGGAACTTAGTGTACGTGGAGGGGAACTTAGTGTGCATGGATGGGACACAAGACGAAGACCGAAGCAGAAAATGACAAGAGAAGATTAAAGACGCGAAAGATCTCAAGAACTTCGGCAGTTCCACAGTGCAACGATTGACATTCAGAGACGAGGTCGTTCGGACTAGGTGAAAAAGATGGAGACAAAAAAAAAAAAATAGCCAGGTCTTTAGAAAAGTTGTACGAACAATCTCTCCGTCCACTAATCACCTGGACACTTCACCACGCCTTATATAAAAGTTTGTCTTCCTTTTTACTTAATGAAGATACCCTTGTAATGGGAGACGAGGTGATTCTTTTTCCATCTCGTTATAAAAGCTGATGATCTCCTCCGCCAAGTCTTGAGATATCACGATGTCACAGCTGGCGTGTGTCTGTGTGTGTGTGTGTGTGTGTGTGTGTGTGTGTGTGTGTGTGTGTGTGTGTGTTTTCCACGTTATTCGGTTGTCAGTTTTATTCGTAGGAACAATGTCGGATTCTCGTTGGTTGTGTTCATTCTTTGAAATGGTGAAAAATTGAGAGCAATTATATATATATATATATATATATGAATGAATGAAAGCAAATACACACACTTAGAAATCCATACGGAGAGCTACACACACACACACACGCACACGTTCTTAATGCAAAGATTTACCTTTGATGATCATGATATCATCGTCTACTTCTTCCGTACCTACTGCAGGCTGCGGGATATATTTACAGTCGTTACAGTCTTGCTAATCACAGCTGCCCTTATACCGTCTGTTATTTCTTACTGCCTGCGGCTAGACCAGTTGCTACCAACTGTCTACACTCTGTTTTCTACTTGTAATAATCTACTGTTCCTTCTACCTGCAACTCCGACTGTCTATTGACCAACTGTCCCAAGCTTCTTGCTTGTTTACGCAGTCATATACTACCTGTCCGTAACCCAGTACCTGTGACCCAACTGCTTGTCATTAACAATGTACTGGCTTCCTGCACTCTGCTAACTGCTTTGCACTATCTGTTGTGCCCTGGAGTTGGAGGGCTTGATCTTGCTCTTTCATTGGATCATACGATTTTATTCAGAATGTCTCGTAGAGTAAGAAACCGATTTTCATTATTAGTTCATCGTTTCAGCGGACTAGAAGAGCTTCCATGGAACGCTCTTGCCGTCTGCAACGTAACCGAGTCATCGGGAGTGAAGTTGGAATGGGTTAGGGGGAAGAAAATTAGTTACTGGGAGTGGATAGGAAACCAGGTTGAAGTATTGACTAGAAGATATCAAACACATCTGGGTTAAGTTTTCCTCAGCCAGAAGCTGAATTTCCATCAGGTTATGAGCCACATGAAGTATCACATCAAGATATAAGTGGCTTAACTTCAGCGAAATCCAGACTTTTGTTATGGGGTCTTATATCACTCAATCTTTTTTAGATGATTGGAAATCACTGCGTAGAGTTTAGTGACGGTCTGACTTCGTATCTCTTCCAGCTATGACCAAAAAGGTCAGATTGTTCTGTGCCTGGGCGAAGCTCTCTGAATCCGCAGATGTTACGGTGTTGCTCCTTGAAGCTCCGTAAATAAAAAAAAATATGAAGTTTGTTTATCCATCTGCTCCTTCATCCACACATGATGCCGCCCCCCCTTCGCTCCACAGACGGAGCGCTCCTCCGTGCTTCCTCTGCCCTCCACGATACCCCTCCTTGACGGCACCAGCGCCCTCCGCGTATTCGCCCAGAGGCTCGTAAAAGGTTTAATTGTCCACTAGAGGAGTTATGATAGCTTTTTACGGCCGTTAATCCCGCGTGGCTGTCTCTTACAGCTTGTGGGACTCGAGTTTCACTGGGCTGTTATGTGTGGGTTGATGGTCCGCTAAACTGTTGATGGTTAGTATGAATTATCCCCCGGGCCATTTCCCTCCTAATACACTAAGGTTTACAGCTAGCCTCGACCTCATACATTAGGCTGGAGAACATAGGCTGGGGTTCGGCACGACACGTGTGGCAGAATTAATCCTCAAACGTGTTCCAGTACGACACGTGAGGCAGAATGAATCCTCAGACGTGTTCCAGTACTACACGTGAGGCAGAATGAATCCTCAGATGTGTTCCAGTACGACACGTGAGGTAGAATGAATCCTCAGACGTGTTCCAGTAAGACACGTGAGGCAGAATTAATCCTCAGACGTGTGGCGCATGTGTCCAATGCCTCGGAGAAAGTAAACTGTAAACGTTCATCTGAAAAAGGAAAGGCAAGTGTCTTATCTACAACGGAGGAAGCGAAATGCAGGCATGTCGTTGCTCTGGGGTGAAAAAAAAATAAAGGAAAGACGAGGATATTTTATCATGCAGTTTACAGTCTTGTGAAAAGCCTTAAAATTTTAAAGTCGTTTGTGTTATTACAGATTTTATTAGAAACTGACATTCTAAAAGAGTTCCTCAACACCGGCCTATGGAACAGCTGGCCCACGTAACAAGGTTCTTGAAAAGAAGGAAAAGAGAGAGAAAAAAAAAATAGATTCAGGTCTTCATAAGAATGCATCAAGAACACCGCCTCCACATCCTGCATTGTTACACAATATAAGCGACCTCCTGGCCTCTCTCTCTCTCTCTCTCTCTCTCTCTCTCTCTCTCTCTCTCTCTCTCTCTCTCTCTCTCTCTCTCTCTCTCTCCACCACTAGCCTAGATGCGTCACACAAGAATGCACATTTTTACCTCGTGCAAAATTAATTATTGAAATACCGCTTCAAAACCTCTTTAGAACTTTTTCAGGACTGGGGAGAAAGAACGCCGGCAAGAGGAGTTTGAGAACAAAATCCGGAGTAAAATTAGATACAAGATATTTGGGAAGACCTGATTAAACGGAGATTTCTGCTGAACTACGTGATGAGGGCTCGGATGGTCGCGTGGAGGGAGGGAGAGGGGGTTTTACCGCGACACGGAGCGTGTTCAAGATTGCCGGGCGACCTCGACTGTATCTTGAAAGGGTCGTCGCGTCAGTACCTGAGCAGGACAAGAGTCTGTGTTTGCTTGACGCGTGCCTCCCTGTTGTGGGAGCCACAAACTGTACGATGACTGAAGGAAACGAATGAACGCTTATACAGGTCCCTGTATACGAGACCCGGAACACTGGTACCTGTATTCGAGTCCCTAAATACTCGTACATGTATACGAGTTCCTGAATACAGGTGCCTGTATACGAGTCCCGGAACTTAGGTACCTGTGTTCGAATCCCTTAATACTAGTACAGGTATACGAGTTCCTGAATACAGGTGCCTGTATAGGAGTCCCGGAACACAGGTGCCAGTATAATATAGTCCCTAAAATAAGATTCTTGTATACGAGTCCCTTGATACAGGTACACGTGTATAAATCCTGTATGCCATTACGGCACATAAAATGGTGTTCTGATCCTCTCTCTCCCTCTCTCCATCCCTCTCCCTCCCACGACCACGAGATCTTGTTACTAGCCCGACCACAGAGTGCCAACCGTGGCATTATAATGGGTAAGCAGCTCGTCTCCCCTCCCCCCCCCAAGTCGATTGTGCTCAAAGGATATTTCTGAAAGAAATAGTCTTGAATGGATACCAAGGAGACGACGACAAAGCCTTTGCCTCTGGCAGTTCGATCACTTCAGCCAAAAGAGATGTTCGGGAAGGATGTCGGCCTCACGACTCGCTTCAAGGGTCTCCGGTCCGCAGTCACAGAGGAGGTGAATCCCACAAGGAGCTTATTCAGCATAAGATTCCCGACGTGTATTAAGCCCTTGAGGAAGACGTACGGTGCGGCCCTTGGGCTTCGAAGACGGTGAGAACCTTGAGGAAGATGGTGCGGCCCTTGATGAGGGCGGACGTTACGGCCCTTGAGGAAGACGTAAAGTATGGCCCTTGAGGAAGACGGTACGGTGCAGCCCTTGAGGAAGACGTACGGTGCGGCCCTTGAGGAAGACGTAAGGTATGGCCCTTGAGGAAGATGGTGCGGTGCAGCCCTTGAGGAAGACGGTACGGCCCTTCAGCACATACTTTTCCACTTGACCGCTAAGGACCAGGCCAATAAAGGCCGTCAACGAATGTGTTCGTAAATGCTACTGTTATACCCTGATGTTGCTTACATTACATTGATGATTTAAGGATCGTGTTCTTACACTTTAATTCTGACTGTCTTTTCATGTTCCTTGGAGATACATCATCATAGAAAGCCAGTCTAACGCAGGGGTGAAAATGACAAACCGACATGATGTTCTCTTGTTGGTGAGGACGTGCATGTAATTACCGATTCGTACTGTATTGTGAGAGATTTAATCTTTTGAGGCCTCATTGTGCTTGTATATCTGCATGCGCTTTTTTTCTCTGTATGTTTGTATATGTGCGTATGTATACGTGCACGCTCGCACGCATGTGTATGCTTATGAATGATGTATAAATGTATTCATATATGTACGTGCGTTTTTGAATTTTCATGTATATCTACGAATACGTAATTGTTTGAGCATACGTGTGTCCGGCTGTATGAGTCTAAAGCCATCTACTCGATCTCCATTCTCGTGTGTCGGCAAGAGTGACATGGTATTGGAAAGGCTAAGAAATATACAGCTTTATCCACTTGATAAGTTGATTCGTCCTTGTATATGACATCCAAAGACTTCAGCAATATCCCGGGCGAGGTTAGCATAACTACTCTTGTCTCGAATGCTTTTCAAGAAAGAGACAAAAGAATAAAGGCAAAAACACGTTGGTTAAATTTTGACAATTTTCCTTGGAGGAATTCCAAGATGCAGTGCTATTAACGCCGATTCTCTGGAGTGGCAAAACCATTAAGAAGCTAAAAGTCAGCACGGAAGATGGCTGCACACACCATCCTACGAGAAAAATGTCTCGAACAATACCAGACGGGATGGGGAGGAGAGGTGAAGCGCAGGTGGTCAGAGAGATAAGGTCAGAGAATCAGATCTTATCTGTGTGCATTTCTCAGCTGGCCTGTAATGAGGAACGCTGGAAGGCCACGAGGGAGGAAGGTGAGACACGACATGGAGCTCTGGATGAGGAACATGACCATGGGAGAGGCGCTAAAGGGGAAGCTGTGAGATTAACTAATGAACTTATGACAGCGGAGATGCAGATGGCCTGATGTCTTTAGTACCGTGGCTTCACTAAATGGCTCGCAGGTCGCATGTGGCTGGGCTATACTGCACTCTAGAGAAGAGAGGAGAGGGGAAAAAAAAAGACAATACTTCAGTAAAAGAAATTATAATTAATAGTCGTAAATATTATGGAAAAAATGCTCTAATTATAGAATACGGCACCGAAGAGTAAAATAATTAATGGAATTCTTTTACCATTTAAGATACGTTTTTGTGTGCAATGCTTTTACTTGTATATGTTTTTACAAAGCGATTGCGACCTGGTCGTAATATTTTGTTCCCATTTAGTCGGCTCTTACTTATTTTTTTTTCTGGTGAATACCACTGCTTTAAGATGATGAGAGAAGCCATGGGATTTAATTATTTCACCAAAATTAGCATTTCTCTCGCGATTAAAAGAGTCATCATCACAGACGAGAGATGCAAGAACAACATATCTATTGTATTACCCATGTTGGCTGGTCTCTCGCGTCAGTGTGTATTTGTATTTAGCCCGAATTGCTTTGCCTTTTCAGCTGTGTTCAGTCCTTCTAGCTCCTTCCGTCACCTTAATCTTCCTTTGATACTCCTAACCCGCTGTGGTTTTGGGTAGTCTCAATACCCTTGGAATATGGTGGTTTGGGGTAGTCTCAATACCCTTGGAATATGGTGGTTTGGGGTAGTCTCAATACCCTTGGAATATTTGATACGAGACATGAAAAAATAAGGGTTATGAACTACTGGTCTAACGACAGGTATTATTTTCAAAGTCCACAACGGCTGAAGAAAAGTAGTCGTGACCTGGTTTTTCTTCGGAAGATTTAGTTCGTGGTTTCCGGGTATTGGATCTCTTGGGACACATATCTCTTCTCACAAATGTATCGTTGTTTTGGAAGTATATATATATATGTATATATGTATGCGTTCATATGTGTAAGTTCACACAGACAGACAGAAAAACAGACAGAGAGGGAGAGAGAGAGAGACACACACACACACACACCAGTGTGGTTGTAGCCAGAGGTTACACGGAGCCAGGCTGGGAGGTTCTTTGCAATTTTTCTCCATTAAGGAATAAATTTCTCATCACGACGTGCGGGACGACGGGTCTGGTTTACCGGATCATCGGACAGACTTCATTCATCTTCCCCTCTGAGGCTCCAGGTTGTGTGTGTGTGTGTGTGTGTGTGTGTGTGTGTGTGTGTGTGTGTGTGTGTGTGTGTGTGTGTGTTTTGGAAGGGAGGTATTAGGGGGGGAGGGGATTATAGCCTATGTCCCACTTAACGGGGATTCTAGCCAAGGTTCCATCTAGCAGTAAGTATGGAAGTAAATTAAACTTGAGATTTAGGCTCTGTTTGTGGGAGTTATAAAACGGGGCTCCGGTTGGTAAGAGTCAGGCACGAGACAGCTTGTGAGATTACACCGGAGGCTCCAGCTGGTGGGATTACGCTGGAGGCTCCAGCCGGAGGGTTGTGGAGGCCGGGGGCGGCTTATTAGCGTGGGGGATCTTTCGCCAAGACTCTTATTATCGAGGAGGTTGTACCCGAGGCGCCAGCTACGCAGGGATTAACTCCCGAGTCTAAATTAATGAGGTGTTTGTCCGAGGCTCCAGCCGCGAGGGGGGGGGTGCCTCCGGCGGCGAAGGCTTCAGCAAGAAGGATGATGATGGCCGAGGATGAAGCTGACGAAGGTACTGGCTTCAGTGAGTCCGGCTAACGAAGGTACTTGCTTCAGTGAGTCTGGCTAACGAAGGTAGTGGCTTCAGTAAGTCCGGCTAACGAAGGTACTTGTTTCAGTGAGTCTGGCTAACGAAGGTTATGGCTTCGGTGAGTCCGGCTAACGAAGGTACTTGCTTCAGTGAGTCCGGCTGACGAAGGTAGTGGTTTCAGTGAGTCTGGCTAACGAAGGTTATGGCTTCAGTGAGTCCGGCTAACGAAGGTACTTGCTTCAGTGAGTCCGGCTGACGAAGGCAGTGGCTTCAGTGAGTCTGGCTAACGAAGGTTATGGCTTCAGTGAGTCCGGCTAACGAAGGTACTTGCTTCAGTGAGTCCGGCTGACGAAGGTAGTGGCTTCAGTGGTTCCGGCTAACGAAGGTTATGGCAGAACCTCAGATCAATGATGACTTGGTAGGGTAGGATTGAGGTTGGTCGACCCCTCCTCCCAGAAGACGACAGGAGGTTAAGACATCACCATCGGTGTGGTGGATGATGAGGTTTTGTGAGGTTATGTTGTGTGGGGGCGTTCATACAGACTCCGTCATGGGTTGCCGGGGTTGGCTGAAGGGTCGTATGTGTCCAGGATATGTATACTATATATACAGTACGGGATGGTTCAGTACCTTTAATACAGTGTGATCCTTTCTTATTACAGATGTCTTCCATATGAAGGAAAAAAAAAATAATAGTATGGTTTCTAGAACTCTGCATAATATATTTTCTTACTCTTGAACTGTACATTGAAATGTTACTTTTACGGTACATTGTGTTGTCATTACCCATTTGTTACTCTCTCTAGTTAGAGAGTAATGTTCGCTCGGTTTCTATCGGAAATTTTGCATTCGTTCAGAAGTGTTCCACCAGACCTAACCAGAACTAACGTTTACTCATTTGTTTAAGGTCCAGATTGTACTTCACAGAACCTCTCAATTGTCGTCAAACCAGGTCATGCATGGTGTTGGATTTAATGGCTACCAACAGCTGATTGCTATTAACCAAGAGTCCTTATCACACCCTTAAAACATACAGAGTAAAGATGAAATGCCCTGTGTGTTTATATTCACTGCCTCGACGTCAAATTTTTTGATGAAGCGACGTACAGAAGACACACACATCACCCTGCTGCACTCAACAGCCAGTCATGACTTTGGTCCGAGTTAATGCCTCGTAAGCAAGTTGGACAACCCAACCGCTTGTTTGGTAGTTACCGCAGGTCGTTGCATGAATTCCTAAGTATTTCAATTGTCTCCTTGAGTGTGACTTCGTTCCGGGATTACTAAGACCGGGTGTAGAGCGATCCCATCGGAAAACGGAATAGACGAGGTTAGACAAAGGGAATCTTAAGGACTGACGAGCACCCTCTCCAGTCGTGGATCTGAGCGACTTCGGTGTGAGTTCGAAGCCTCAACCTCATTGCTGTCTCCTGGAGGAGGGTTTTGTTTACGGCCTTCATCACCGGCTGGAGGACGATTAAACTATAAAGGAAAGGGGAATCGCCTCCCTTCCATTGTTAACTCGAAAGTGTCGTGTCGCGACCCTCCCCTGCACAGCTGTTGGGCCCTGGGTTGTCATGACCTGATTTACATGACCTGACCATTTAAGGGTCAGGTCATATCGTTGTGCTGAAGAGGTCAGACAATAGTCTATCTATTCGCTTCGAGGGAAGGTGTCCAGGCGTTCTCAGATTTCAAGTCTTCATGACGATGATTATAAAACGGAAAAGATATAGATTTTTACACTCGTATATAACTTAGCTGCCATAAGAACAAAAAAGCCATCAAGATGAAATATGTGACTGTGAAAATTATATGGACGAGGAACAGACATTTCTATATAAAGTAGCTGGTTCAATGACTAGAAAAATGTACGAAGGAGGAGCCCTATGTAAAGCAATCAAAAGGAAAAAAAAATCAACAGGAGATTCTGAGAGTAAAATGTTGTAGAAGGTTTTTAAAAAGAAAATGTAGGCTAGGAATCTCTCTCTCTCTCTCTCTCTCTCTCTCTCTCTCTCTCTCTCTCTCTCTCTCTCTCTCTCTCTCTCTCTCTCTCCCCCAAGTGGTCTATGAATCATCAGCAAAAAAAAGAAAAAAAAAAGAAATTCATAATGAGACTTAAAGTAACTCTGTCCCACGAGGATGTGGGGGGTGGTCAGTCAGTTACCTCCCTCTCTTATATGAAGGCGTCGTACACGAACAGTTGGCCGTATGTATGGTCATGTAGCTTCCTCAGAGGCGATGCAGCGAGTGTTAAAGGCAAGGTAGGCCCACTCACCAGACGCAACTATCAGCAAACGATATTACCAAGGGTCAATGGCGTATTACCGAAACCCTACGAATTATTCTTTTTTTAAAGGTTTAGAGAACCTTGGGACTTTGTGCCTTATTGGACAACTTGAGATTAATGAACCGCCTTTAAGGGGGAAGTGCGGAGAATAATTTCAGACGAGGCAAACTGAAATTTTATCGGGGCTGATGCAAGCAGCAAATTACTGGACTCGGGTATTGAGGAGAAATATTGCATTATCATTTTTCCGTTATAATTATGATTAAAACTTGATGAAGGACCCAGGAACGCTGGGGATTTTCTTGCTGAGGATGATGTGTGTGTGTGTGTTAGTGTGTGTGTGTGTGTGTTAGTGTGTGTGTGTGTGTGTGTGTGTGTGTGTGTGTGTGAGTGTGTGTGTGTGTGTGTGTGTGTGTTTTAGTGTATCTGTGTGTATGTTGTATGTTAGTTTAGGAAGAGTTTTACGATCGCGTTGCTCCGTCTCTTTCCCTTGTATATATATTATTTAAAGTGTTTTTATTCCCGTGTGTGTATATATACACACATATGTACCCCAGCCTAAGCCTAGTGTGTGTGTGTGTGTGTGTGTGTGTGTGTGTGTGTGTGTGTGTGAGTGTGTGTGTGTGTGTGTGTGTGTGTATGTGTGGTGGGAGGGTTCCCATCTCTTGAGCATTCTTTACTGTCTTACATCGTAAATCTATTTATGCTGTCTGCATTAACCATGCCCTTAGTCATCATATTCTAGTCGTGCCACACGCTCAGACTAAAGATGGACATTTCGACGTCTTCTTTAACGTTTCTTCCTTGATTTAATGTCATGTCCTCTGGTTGTTCTGTCCCTACGTCTCCCGGAGAACTGCTCACTCACTGTCCACGTTATCGACCTGTGTCGAAAACGTCAAAGGTTGTGATCAGGTCACACTCCGCTCTTCATTCTTCTGGCGTGAGCAAATTCAAAGCCATCCTCCTCTAGCCTCTCCTGTAATTCGGCTGACTTAAAACCATGTTATAATACCTCGTGATGTGTAATAGCACTATGTTAACTCCGGAGAAGTTCGTGATAATGACGATCAGTTGATGACGGTCATGATGATAATCATACTCATGATGATGAATGACACGAATCATACTCATGATGATGAATGACACGAATCGTACTCATGATAATGAATGATACGAATCATACTCATGATAATGAAATACACGAATCATACTCATGATAATGAATGATACGAATCATAATCATGATAATGAATGATACGAATCATACTCATGATAATGAATGATACGAATCATACTCATGATAATGAATGATACGTGCCATCAAGAATGATACTTGTGACGATAAAACCATTAATAACAGTGGAAATAACCGATGACAACAGCGGGAATAACACTGGCCAGCCATTACACGTGCTGTGTGCTATCCTGAACCCATGCCATTTAGCTGAACAGATTTCCATTGCATTTCTGGGTATTTCATGCTCGAACATACTTGCTCTCCTGATCGGGAATTGCTATGATAGAGAGCCACGGCATCAGACATCATTACACCCGCGAGTCCCATTGCATAACAGTTCATAGATAATGTTTAAAAGCATAGTGATATATAGACACACACACACTATGTTGCACCTTTTCCATTTGCTTAAGTACAATCCAAACTTGTTGTGATTATTACGATCATTAGCAACAGTAACTGAAATGCTATGTCCTCGGCCAACGTGACAGCGCCACATTAAAGTTCTACTGCAATATTTGAGTACCTCGAGCCTCGTGTTATTTGCGGATATTATCAATATGAAAACCCGGGGTCAAGAAACCTGCTAATGTGACTGGTAACACCATGTCTACCACATTCTCTCTGATCCGTTGGGCGAGATGCACAGGTGATATTATTTCCTGTCTTGTTAGTCCTGCTCTATGCACGGCAGCAGGCTTGCCTTTCGCTCGTAAAAGACATTCCTCATCATTTTTCAACACATGAAGGCATTTGATATTTCACCTCACTCGTATCAATTTCATCTCTCTGTAGCAACGTTCAGGGTACATCTTCACGAGATCTTGCTACAAGCAGTAAATTGGCCTCTACCCACCATACTGCTGGGTCCACAATAGAGAGGTCCACTGGTCGTTTCCCATACACACGATAATGGTTTGTCAGTGGAACCCCATTGTCCACCTGAGCATTATTCACCTCGCCGACGTGGTTAGGTTTGGACCCCGACTGCCAAAATCTAACCACATTACTAATACACCAGTCTTAGATCCAGTATTAGAACCGTACCCTCACTGCTGTCAAAGTCTAACTAGATAATAAGATCACCCATGAAATGAAGGCTAGGTTGAACAAGAGTCATGTAATACTTTTTTTTAATTCGGTAGATATAAATGACAAGGGAGGCTTTGGGACTGAAACCTGATAATGGCGATCCTGGAAAATGATGTTTTGCATTAGATGAATTTAATCAAAGCTTTCCCGATGGTAATGTTTGATTTAGATACTCCAAGTTTGGTCTCGAAGGCTTGCGGTTGTGTCAAAGGATGAATAACAGAGGCGAGGGTTGTCGCAGACAGCAAGTCTCCTGAGATATTAATAAGAGAAGAGTCACCTCCCACACACACACCTGGCCACGGATACCTGTCAGCAGGTGTGTGCTCCACACTGTCAGCAGGTGTGCTCCACACCGCCAAGGGAGGGGGGAAAGTTACTGCTGGCTGCAAGAGCGCATCTTGTTTTGGTATGAATTTATGATTTGCCGAGATAAGGATAAGCAAACAGCTCACGCAATCTGGTTATCATCATCGCATTCCATTTTTAGTTTGATGTCGTGAAAGTTATACAGTAGTTTTTGTCAAATGATTACCACACACACACACACACACACACACACACACACACACACACACACACACACACACACACCATCTGCGTCCTTCGTGCTCAAGTTCCAGTTCGATATCAATACTGCATCTGTCCCGTCCAAGCTCGTATAGACAAGTAGAACAGCCTCATCTCAACCATTTGTGAACATAATTCATTAACAGTTGACGTGTGAACATCATTCATAGCAGTTGACGTGTAAACATTATTCATAGCAGTTGACGTGTGTTTAACATTATTCATAGCAGTTGACGTGTGTTTAACATCTCGCCCCTTTTTTTCGGTAGCCAGTTGATTATGTTCTGTGTAGTTTCTCTACATAGTTTCAACCTCTGGCAAGTAATTTCATCATATGTGGATGGTATAGGACTAGAAAATGTGGGTGAAAAAAACGAGAAAGATAAAAATTGAGGAATGAAAGTGTACAGTGAGGCTAAGTCCTGGGCGCTTTGACAAGCGTGTGGAAAGAGAGGTGGTTGTCAGCGAGGGGAAAAATGGGTATGTTGATTGTGTAGTAGTTCCAACAACGTTGTATGGTAAGTAGTGCATAAGAGAGTGGATAAGTTGGAAGTGAAATGTTAGAGGACAGTATGTGGTGTGAGGAGGGTTGATCGTCTCTGTGGTAATGACAGGGTAGTGTGAGGGAACTGAGTAGGGTGTGTTGAAATCGTTTTGATATATGGAGAGGATGAGTGAGGAGAGATTAACCAAAAAAGTATATGCGTCGGAAGTGGAGGAGAAAGGAAAAAACAGGAAAACCATAAGGAGGTGGAAGGATGGGGTGAAAGATGCTTTGAGAGTTCGAGACTTGAACATGCAGGAGGGTAGGAGGTGTGCGAGGGATAGAATGAATTGGAGCGATGGGGTGTACAGGGGGGCGACGTGCTATCAGTGGGCTTTACAGTGCCTATGAAACAGCCACGGAAAGGTTTGTGGGGCCTGGCTATGGATAGGGGGATATGGTATCGTTGCGTCACACATGACAGTTTGCGAGTCACTTCGATGTGAGTGAATGAAAGGTTATTTCTTCGTCTGGCGCTACCTTGCTGACACAAGGAGCTACAAGCAGTTATGAAAGATTATATATATATATATATATATATATATATATATATATATATATATATATATATATATATATATATATATATATATGTATATATATATATATATATATATATATATATATATATATATATATATATATATATATATATATATATATATATATATATATATATATATATTCCCAGAAGTTAGTCCAGCAGGAAGGGCACACAAACGTCATGACAGTGAGAATGAGTTAACTCAGTTTCGGGCCAGCTCTTGAGCCCAGCTGTACCTGGAGCTGACGCTATCAATTATGAAGGCCCGAGGCACGGCTCTTCACCCGCCGCTAAAGCTGACCCTCCCACGTACACCTGGCCAAACACTCTTGACAAGTCTTGAAGTAAGGAGGCGCGCGGGAAATATTACAATACACTTCGGTTGTATGGGAAATTGCTCATTCAAAAGTCTTCGCCGATACAGTTGGTGGATCGAGAAGAAGAAGGGAAAAAAAAAGAAAAATGAGGGATGAATAGGTTTTCTTAGATTGTTGGGAAAGTAAGCTTTTAGTAGACCAGTAGAGCCAACGCCGTGGTTCATGTCTGTTTAATGGGAGATATTCTCTCTCTCTCTCTCTCTCTCTCTCTCTCTCTCTCTCTCTCTCTCTCTCTCTCTCTCTCTCTCTCTCTCTCTCGCCTTCAACGTCAGTAGTCCCTAGGCAGGGACGGATGATTGCGTCTCTTTCGCTCGTTATTATTTCATATTTGAAAAAAAAAAAAAGTAATATTCATTTTCCTGCGACGCACCGGAATGGAGAATGGAAGATACACAATTTCTTTCGCAGATATTTCGTACTTTGTATCCGTCTGTGTTGTTCAGCAAGGCTCGTATTCGTCTAAGTGACAGAGGTCTTTTATTCTGTTATTGCCACTGGGTATTTCTTTTCTTTCACTCTCTCTCTCCTTATTTATCTTATCATCATCCATCACTTAAGTGTGGCAGAGCTCCCGCCATCCATTACCTCCGCAGGTTCTAGCCATACTGGTTCTCCTGAGCAATTCTACCTCTTGTTCCCCCCCTCGCCTTCAAAGAGACACACGGACACTTCATCAGTCTATCGTCTAATCACAAATACATCTACTCTCATTAACGTCACTTTTGTCTTTTATCTGAGGATGTGTGTGTGTGTGTAGTGGTGGGTAAAGAAAATGTTGGACTGTGAAGGTGAGTAAGGAATAAGATGATCATCTTAGAAGTACAGTTGATTGGTGTAGATTTACTGGTGTGCAAATGGTTTATTGGATATGTGTTTGCGCTGACTTATATATATATATATATATATATATATCGCTATCTCGCACACATGAGGGGGGAGGGGGTTGTTATTTCATGTGTGGCGAGGTGGCGACGGGAATAAATAAAGGCAGACTATGAATTATGTACATGTGTATATATGTATATGTCTGTGTGTGTATATATATGTATACGTTGAGATGTATAGGTATGTATATTTGCGTGTGTGGACGTGTATGTATATACATGTGTATGTGGGTGGGTTGGGCCATTCTTTCGTCTGTTTCCTTGCGCTACCTCGCTAATGCGGGAGACAGCGACAAAGCAGAATAAATAGAATAAATAAAATATATATATATATATATATATATATATATATATATATATATATATATATATATATATATACATATATATATATATATATATATATATATATATATATATATATATATATATATATATATATATTCACACACACTACAGCAGACTGGGTTTGTGTCTGGTGATGCTGTGCCGTGGTTTAGAAAGGGAAAAAGAAAGACTTAAGTCATTCATGTGAATATCGATGAATAACTGGTGCTCACCTTTACGCTCTGAGATTCCGTGTGAACTGTGGTCTCTGCCTGTGTTGTTGTTGTTTTGATCCTGAGTATGTCTGTGGTTTGCACCTGCGTTGTCTTCTTGTCATTTTGTGCTACTTAATCATATGGCCAGGGTTTATTTTTTTCTTTTTAAGTGACTTTAAGAAACGTAGCGCCATATCTTCCCTGCCCTCCGTCACATCATCGTAAGAGATTTGGATACCAGGTGGGTGTGGTGGCTGAGGTAGTGGAGGTAGTCTAAAAAGAGGAGCATCAGGGCTTGCCAAGGATGTTCTTAACCCCTTAATTGGAGGTGCCAGAATCTGTTCCAACGTGTCAAGGCTGCTTTACCTCGAGCAACGTCTCTCTCTCTCTCTCTCTCTCTCTCTCTCTCTCTCTCTCTCTCTCTCTCTCTCTCTCTCTCTCTCTCTCTCTCATTCTCTCATTTTGGACTCGAAAGACGTCCGACTTTCCACCTCGTTCATTCCCTCGCCCAGATCATCATGTCCTTCGGTCAGTTCGTGACCTTCAATATGCTGGGGCTGTTCAAGACTCGCAGGTATCACCCATCATCATCATACTGGTAGAGTAAATCGTCCTGGGGGAAAAAAAAAAAAAAGTAGTAGTTCCCACCACTTCTCTCCACTTCAGGTGGGGGTGGGGGAAACTTTGGACGGGATTCGTCTGACGTATCAAGACTATTATAATACGTCATCAGCATTAGTCCACATTCTCAGCCGCCAACCTTCTGTTTTGCAATGCAGATGAATTCCATTCTGCTCCAGTCTCTCTAACTCTCTCTCTCTCTCTCTCTCTCTCTCTCTCTCTCTCTCTCTCTCTCTCTCTCTCTCTCTCTCTCTCTCTCTCTCTCCCTCCCCTCTTTCCCATTCCTAACACCATCCCCCACCCACCAACACACCCTCCCTTCCCCCCTTTTATAGACGAATTAACCCGCCAGTGTTGGGCGAGGAAAAAAACGCAAACCGCCTTACAGTTGAATAGTTACCTCCCCACGTGCCGTCCTCGATTTTTTTTTTCCGAATATTTTTTCCCCCTTCGTCTCAATGCAGCAATCTTGCAGCGTCAATCACTTTTTGTGTGTGTGTGTGTGTGTGTGTGTGTGTGTCGCGTTCGTGCTCTACGTGATATGCAGCTTCTCCTCCTTCTGCTATGAATGTTCTCAAAAGTGAGACTCGAACCCAGACCCCTGATGACAGAGGGTGGCTCAACCAAATGCTATCTATGCTAGGAACTGACCGATTGACTGTTTCCCACCTCCGTCCGTCCCTCCCTCCCTCCCTACAGTACAGACTCAGTACACTGTCGTCCTTGCAACCAAACCCTTCTCTCTCTCTCTCTCTCTCTCTCTCTCTCTCTCTCTCTCTCTCTCAGAGGCCTCTCTCAACGTGTCGTCTTAAAAGACGCCGATTTTTTTTCTCCTCCACATCGATCTTTTATGACCCACATGTTGTAGGGACGACTGTCATTGGATCCCTCCAGCTTACTCAACACAAAGGGAGGGATTATAGTCTGTCTTTTGACGCATCGTACAATATAGAAATCTCTCTCTCTCTCTATCTCTCTCTCTCTCTCTCTCTCTCTCTCTCTCTCTCTCTCTCTCTCTCTGTGATCACATTAGCTCTCCTTCCGTCTCATCTGTTTCTCAGTGTGCCCCATTCCACTGCTTCTTGACTTCCTCCTCCTCCTCCTCCTCCTCCTCCTCACCCATCTACCTCAGGTAAAGCCTCTCCGGATCACTGTCACAACCCGGTAGTGTTATTCCACAGTTGACAGTGTACCGTCTCCCCCACCTCAAGCTGTGATCTTCTTCTGTTAAGCTTCAACTTTAAAAAGTCAGCTCTAGGAAGCTGTTCTCTCATGATGACTAAACTCGAAGGTTTTATCCAAGCCAACGTCTTTGACCTCAGTCGTAATCAAAGTCTTTTTTTTTTTTTGTCGTTCTTTCTGTTTTACTTTCGTCTTTACAACATTCGTGAAGCATTCGGTCATCAACCTTCTCGAGAGGGTATATTTTGTGTCGCTGGGGGATCGTTTGTGTTACGTCTTCCTCCTCCCTGTCTGCCTTCAATTTCCCCCTCTTTCCCCTCACGGGCACACACACACACACACACACACACACACGTCTCGCTGGATGGAACCCTGACCTCAACCTCTTAAACACACCCACCCTCATTCGGTCTCCTGCTTGATGACCATTAAAAAAGGAAATTTGTGGACCTTAAATCAGCACGTGGGAACTAGCACGAACCAATCTCTCCAAGAACCAATCACAAACCACATCTCTCCAAGAACCAATCACAAACCGCATCTCTCCAAGAACCAATTTAGCTGCTTCACTCACTCGACGAATCTTTTTTTTCTTTTTTAAACCGTGCGTATCATCTCCAAACGTTACAGTATACCCTCCAAACTAACGTCCTCCAAGATGCACTTTATCAATACATGAGCTTTTTGCTGTTCGTCCAATGTGACAACCACACCGTTGTCATCATTAGCATCATCATCATTTCCCCTCCCTCTTGATCCGCAGCTGTCTATCTACTGGAGGACCGTGTCTCGCACACAAATAGCGACTTCGTCTCTTCCTGTAGCTTTGAATTATTTCTGATCTCTCTCTCTCTCTCTCTCTCTCTCTCTCTCTCTCTCTCTCTCTCTCTCTCTCTCTCTCTCTCTCTCTCTCTCTCTCTTTCACCTTTTCAGAGCCTTCTCACTGCCACTCAGAGCCGCCCCCCATTCCCTTTTTGAATGACCTCAGTTGGTGTGCCTAAGTACAGAAGCGGTGCTTAAAGCGTGAAGGATGCAAACGATGTAGCACGGCACCAGCAGTGGACGTATTATGTTACCCTGCAGGGGGGACGTAAACGTTGCGTAGAACAATGAACGTAAATGGTGCGTAGAACAGTGAACGTAAATGGTGTATAGCAGAACGAGAGTAGATTCCGCGCGGCAGAAGGAAGGTAAACCCTGTGTGGCGTTAGAAGGAAGGGAAACCCTGCATAACTGGGTAAACGTAAATGATGTCTAGTCAGGTTGAACGTGAATGATATAGAACAGGATGAACGTAAGTGATGAAGGGAGCGGTGACACGTTCATAGGCTTCCCTTTGGACGCTCACGCTCACCCCCTCTCCCTCCACACACACGATGCATTAATTATTCTGATCCATCGCCTGTAACTCCTACCTGAGACCTGATTAATGAATTTACCTGCCACGCTCACCTCCCAGGTGAAGACACGGAAAACCTCACCACCTAACTATAGGAAAACCTCACCACCTAACCTATAGGAAAACCTCACCACCTAACCTATAGGAAAACCTCACCACCTAACCTATAGGAAAACCTCACCACCTAACGTATAGGAAAACCTCACCACCTAACCTATGGGAAAACCTCACCACCTAACCTATAGGAAAACCTCACCTCCTGATTGTCAAGTTGTAAGTACGACTCTTCCATCTCTTGACATGAGGTTCTGACCGTAAGTTCACCTCTCAACACGCAGCCCCGGAGTTTTAAGTGACCTCACAACGTCCAGCCTCCCTCCCACTGTAAGATGAGCTCACACCATCCAGCCCCGGGCTTTAAGATCACCCCACAACATCCAGCAACTGATTGGGAGTCTAACATGTACATTTATAACGTGGGTAATTTGCATTAATCTGGCCAGAGAGAGGCGGGAGCGTCTTGCGGGCAGACTGACGAGGCTAATCTTTTAAGAGTCGGTGCTGAGGGGGAGGAGGAGGAGGAGGTGGTGTCTCGCGTGCTGGTGAGGGACTTGGAGAAGTGTGGAGGAAGAGAGAACTAGGGCGGAAGGAATGGCTGAGAAGAAAGATAGGAGGAAAAAAGATAAAAGAGACAGATAGGAGAAGCAGAGTATCGATAGAAAGGGAGATAGAGGGAGGGAGGGAAGACTAAGGAAGATAGAGAGAGGGAAGACTAAAGAAGGTAGAGAGGGTGTAGAAGGAAAGTGGCATAGCCGGAAGTTTTGGAGAGGGAATGATGTGGAGTGTCTTACGTGGGACGGCGTTCTGTCTTGACGTTTGGAGGTTCTCTGACGTCAACGCTCACCAACAAGACGCCCAGTTGGGCTGCCAGGGGTATATAAGAGTCTTTGGCCAGTGTCCTAAACCCCCTCAGATCACTGGCCAAGCTCCAGCTGACTTCCTGAACATCACTGAACAGCAGTGTGTTTGATTTGACCATCCTGGAGTGTATTCTCGTGAAGTATACGTTGAATAACGGCTCATGAATGTTACTGTGGACGAGGCTGTAAAACCCGACCACAGTCAAATGACGCACTTGAGTAGAGGAATATCAGGAGGCACTTTTTGTGGGCCTCAGACCACTCCATACTGAGTGGGGATTTAGTGCAGGGGATATTGGCTGATGTTGTTCCAAGTGCCTCCGCGTGGAGGTACTGAAGAGCGCCGTGATTGGCCAATAAAGCGTCAGATTCATAATTGACTAAATCATCTCTCTTTTCGTATTGAATTTGTAGACCATTTAACAGATTCAGACGTAAAGATTATTGTCATTAATCTATGATAAGCAATGAAGGTATTCATCAGGAAATGGATGATACACGATCATTAAGGCGTTTCATGTGAGAAATATAGTTTGCACATAAAGCATGAGTACTTTGCTCTCGCATCACTGGTGTGTTTTCAAGGTCTACAAGACACAGGAGCCAAAGGGTATGACCAGACTGGATACCACAAATGTACTGATATTGCCTCCGTGTTCATTGGGATAAACTTTAAAACATGGTAGAAATGATGGGTATTGTTAAAGACGTAGTCTGAATAGTTTCCCGTGCGGGATTTCCCACTGGAAGAAGAAAGAAAATGCCTTTTTGAGTCTGTATATTAAGGAGAAAGTGTCTCTGTGAACTATGCCAGACACAGACCACCACGGATAGAGCGACCTGGCACCTCGTGGTTTGAGAGTCTCGGGAAGGGAGGATCCCCAGAAGTGGGTCGTAGGGTTGGGGGCTTGAGAGAGGTAGGAGGCCATGGAGGGGATGAGAGGTTGTGAAAAGGGAGGGGAAGAAAGGGGATCCTATAGCAGAGGATGAGGTCTGTATTCGGTCTGTAGAGCGTCCAAAATGACTGAAGCTTTGAGGCTTTGGTTGAAGGGACGGTCGTATATTCAGTTATTGTTGACCCTTACAGAAGTTTATTTACTCTGCCTAACAATCAAGGTTTCTCTCTGTTTACACAAGTTCAACCTTACCCTGATATATGGACGACCATAACCTCTTGCATAAAACATCCTCAGTGTTTCTCTCTCTCTCTCTCTCTCTCTCTCTCTCTCTCTCTCTCTCTCTCTCTCTTTCTTTTTTTTGCGACTTTTCGCTATATGAACCACACATCCTTTACCGTAACCCCGGCGCCGAAGTGACTTATACGAAGTCGTTCGCTTGTATATATGCAATAACTTAGGGTGATATGCCATTGAGGGTGTCTTACCACTCTCAGAATGTTTAGAAGGGTTGATCTGTGTGACCTTTGGAAATGCTGTTGGTAGTGGGGGAGAACTGGTGCTCAGCCAAATCATATGAATATCGCTCCTCTGGTATTTTCGTGTGATATCATCCATTCCAAAAAAGACTAAAGTGCGCACATACACATACACATATTCTTTCTCACGTATACATAGATGTATGAAACACAGACAGACAAATAGGCACACACAGGCACGCATAAGTAAAGATACACCGACACATTGAACATGAGTTTGCCAACATTAAAACTTTCATCCCGTAAACGTAGACGTACAAGGTAAAAACACAGGGAAAGGAACGTTTTCGTAATACTCACGAACGTTTGTGAATCATGACCAGGGCCATGAAAACTGGAGACTTCGTTTACCTTTGAAGTTAGTGGGTCTTAACATAGGTCAGGGAATGTCTTAGGCAGCATTTGGGGAGACTTATTTGATGCGAGACCCCTTTGTTGAAGTCAATTGGTAAAGAGAGAGAGAGAGAGAGAGAGAGAGAGAGAGAGAGAGAGAGAGAGAAAGAGACGAATATAAAAGATATGTTCATAAAGAGATAACGTGGGACTATATCATCGTTTAAAAACCATAAACTTGGAGAATATTGATCAATGGGATTCCATGTGATCACAGTCTCTCTCTCTCTCTCTCTCTCTCTCTCTCTCTCTCTCTCTCTCTCTCTCTCTCTCTCTCTCTCTCTCTCTCTCTCTCTCTCAACTTTCGAGAATGTCTCGAGTCAACAGAGGTGCACAGCGAACTCGTTCACTCCTGTGTACAAATGAGACTTTAATTTCTCTAATGACCAGCAGCGTGCAACACGGCGCAGCTGGCGAGGATGGATGGTCCAAACACCGCTCATCTTAATTACAGCAGACCATTAGTGACGGAGACGCCCTCAAGTTCCCTCCGTCAGCGTCACCAACTGGTTCTGTTTATAGCACCCGATTACACACACACATACACCCACACATACACCCACACACTTGTATATATATCTTTTCTTTTCTTTCATACTATTCGCCATTTCCCGCGTTAGCAAGGTAGCGTTAAGAACAGAGGACTGGGCCTCTGAGGGAATATATATATATATATATATATATTTTTTTTTTTTTTTTTTTTTTTTTCAAACTATTCGCCATTTCCCGCGTTAGCGAGGTAGCGTTAAGAACAGAGAACTGGGCCACTGAGGGAATATCCTCACCTGGCCCCCCTCTCTGTTCCTTCTTTTGGAAAATTAAAAAAAAATGAGAGGGGAGGATTTCCAGCCCCCCGCTCCCTCCCCTTTTAGTCGCCTTCTACGACACGCAGGGAATACGTGGGAAGTATTCTTAATCCCCTATCCCCATATATATATATATATATATATATATATATATATATATATATATATATATATATATATATATCCCTCTGCGTATCTGCTCTATGATTTCATTCGTAAGTAATGCATATATCATTAAATCATAGGAATTATTTTTGTAATAGGAGGAACCACGTCTTCCACCATGGCTTTTGAAATATATTCTCTGGAAACTATACTGCGATAGAGTGTTACATTATCATGACATTGTCATAGAAGTGCATGAACTGTAAATGTAAATTGTGTAGATTCAAAATACACACACACACACACACACACACACACACACACACACACACACATTCATTTTCAGTGAAACTATGTATATGTGTGTGTGTGTGTGTGTGTGTGTGTGTGTGTGTGTGTGTGTGTAAATGGGAACAAAAGGCGAGGCTGGGGTCTCCGTACAGACGTTGGCTGACCTATGGGAACCCGAGTCCCAGCCCAAGTGACTCCGATGCCCGCGTCACTACTATATAACATCCCCCCACCCCCTCCCTGTCCCGCTAACCCAACGATAAAAAAGAGTGTAAGTGTAGACGCTGCTGGAGGCTTCCTTTCCCTACACCCCGACCCTACACCCTGACCTCCTTCACACCATCTCTCTCTCTCTCTCTCTCTCTCTCTCTCTCTCTCTCTCTCTCTCTCTCTCTCTCTCTCTCTCTCTGTATTGCCTGTCTGTCTGTCTGTCTCTGTCTCTCTCTCTCCTCACGTCTCCCCTTCCACTGAGAACGATTTACGTCCCATCTCTACTTACGCGCCAGTCTTCCTCCTCACACACAAGTTACCTCAACATCTGTGTGTGGTACAGCGACCAAGATCTCCACCATTCTTTTCTTCGTTACGAAGACGCACTCAGGTCGTTCCCAACCCTATGAACCATCTTATTCCTTCTCCTCCCCCCTCTATCTCCTTCCTTCCTCCTCCCACTCCATCTCCTTCCTCTCCCCACACGCCCACACACACCCCTCCCCCAACATTAAATCCCCATGTGATCTCTCAAGTGTCTCTTTTTTCACTCCCTCGTGAATCCCTTCTGTTTTACTTTAATCCTTTCTTTTGCCCTAATTCGTGGTGTTTTCGCGTCCTCCCAGATCTTCTCTCACTTCCTTTGAAAATACGTGATGCACATTCTCTCTCTCTCTCTCTCTCTCTCTCTCTCTCTCTCTCTCTCTCTCTCTCTCTCTCTCTCTCTCTCTCTCTCTCTCTTCTTGCCAATCATTCATTGTTTTCCTGGTTTTTTTCCCCTTCCTCCTTTTCCATTCCCCGTGCTTAGTTCTGTCTCTCTCTCTCTCTCCCTTTTACTCCCCTCCCCCCCATTTAACCTTTCATTTTCTAGATGGGAGTAAGAACCACACGTTATGGGGTCGAGTTCCCCGACCCCCACTCCTCCCCATCGTATTCCACGAGAGAGAGAGAGAGAGAGAGAGAGAGAGAGAGAGAGAGAGAGAGAGAGAGAGAGAGAGAGAGTGGGATGTGTTTTCACATGCGGCACAGAGGGAAAATATGAGGCTCGTTACCCCACTGCCTCACTTGTGTCTTTGTGTCTGGAGATAATGTAGAGACAATTGGGAACTGTAATATGGATGTGAGAAGGATTGACCCGAGCCCGCCTGTAGCTCTCTCTCTCTCTCTCTCTCTCTCTCTCTCTCTCTCTCTCTCTCTCTCTCTCTCTCTCTCTCTCTCTCTCTCTCTCTCTCTCTCTCTCTTCCTGATTTTGGGTATATGTGTGTGTGTGTGTGTGTGTGTGTGTGTGTGTGTGTGAATGCTAATGGCGTATCACAAGGCGAAAAGTTTACTCTCGTATCGCCTCAACTCTTAACCTTTCGTATATATATTATGTCTGAACCTCAGGTACAGCTATTCATCATGTATGGAAAAATAACAGGAAAACTCAGAGTAAGTGGTTAGTGTCTTAAGAATGAGAGTTGTGAGTTAGGTATGAGGAGTCTCGTGATAGATTTGAAAACGTGTTTCTGATGTTGGTGAGATGGGTGGTGTTCAGAACAACAGGGGAGAAAGGATGATACGTACATGCCTCGGAATCGTAGTTCCAGATGGGTGTGTAACTGATGTAGTGTTGGGCGGTATTCAGAACAACAGAGGAGAAAGGATGATACGTACATGCCTCGGAATCGTAGTTCCAGATGGGTGTGTAACTGATGTAGTGTTGGGCAGTGTTCAGAACAACAGAGGAGAAAGGATGATACGTACATGCCTCGGAATCGTAGTTCTAGATGAGTGTGTAACTGATGTAGTGTTGGGCAGTGTTCAGAACAACAGAGGAGAAAGGATGATACGTACATGCCTCGGAATCGTAGTTCTAGATGAGTGTGTAACTGATGTAGTGTTGGGCAGTGTTCAGAACAACAGAGGAGAAAGAATGATACGTACATGCCTCGGAATCGTAGTTCTAGATGAGTGTGTAACTGATGTAGTGTTGGGCAGTGTTCAGAACACAGAGGAGAAAGGATGATACGTACATGCCTCGGAATCGTAGTTCCAGATGGGTGTGTAACTGATGTAGTGTTGGGCAGTGTTCAGAACACAGAGGAGAAAGGATGATACGTACATGCCTCGGAATCGTAGTTCCAGATGGGTGTGTAACTGATGTAGTGTTGGGCAGTGTTCAGAACACAGAGGAGAAAGGATGATACGTACATGCCTCGGAATCGTAGTTCCAGATGGGTGTGTAACTGATGTTGTGATGGGCGGTGTTCAGAACACAGGGGAGAAAGGATGATACGTACATGCCTCGGAATCGTAGTTTCAAATGGGTTTGTATCTTAAAAACTTTAAGATGGCAGGGCGGCTATGAAGTGTTTGTCGGTTCATTACGACTTGTATATCATGTATCAGTGTCGTGGTTGTTAGGAGAGACGAGGAGAGATCAGTAGTAGATATAGGCTGCTGATGTGTGAAGCAAAAGTGATATATTCTGTCTTTTTTACTTTATTTTGTGATTTGTAATTATGAAATGGTTCGGATGGGTTGGGAGGGAACACATGCCATTGAAGAGAATTGAGAGCCAAGTACATATTTGAGGTGTTACTGTACTGGATGTATATATACGTTGCACAGGAGATGAACGTCTGTGGTGGTAAGACAATCATCTTAGTGCAGAAAAAGATAAGATACTGTAAATACGTTAAATGTCCTTACATTAGAAGGAGATTCTGACGTGACAACCCACGACAGTAATGCTGAAACCTTCGAGAAAACAAAGACGGAGATGAGCTGCGATCGTCAACTCATAAGTATACACGTCGCTGCACACCACAGGATGGTGGGAAGGCTCGAGAACTGCAACACACTCTCCCGTCTTGCATCTGGATGGCAACAGATGCTTGGTATAGCATGACTGGTGACATGACCTTGGATGGAGTGAGTAGGGTATTGGTAGACAGCAGGTGGCAGTGGCCAGGGGTCAGCTAAGGTTACCTTACCAAATTAGAGACAGAGAACTGCTCGTCACTGTCTATAAGAACCGTGGGTCTGGCCAGGAGCACTTTGCTACCCAGCTCATCCCATTCGTACAATATCCTTGATATGCATTTTTTCCCCCGAGTCTCACATTACGATCTTATGTCAAAATCCTGGGTACCTGAACGTTTACTTGTTTACCATCTGCCTATCTGTCTTTATCATTTACGTTCGTATAGGGTAGACGCAATGCGTAGACGCGAGGTAGACGCTATGCATATATGCAGGGTAAACGCTACGTGTATACGCGGGATAGACGCTTTGCGTATACGCGCGCTGATTTTTTTTGAAGGAAAGAATCTTGATGAACTGCAGACCCATAACCTAATAAGCTGGCAAAGTTTTTCACGATTCAGCATTTACATGGAACCATACGACATGATGAGTGGGGGTTATGTGAGGATAGATAGGTCATCGAAAGACGAAGGAGTGGAAAATCATTTTACTGTGTAGTTCACGTCCTGGGAGGCAAGACAGCTGCGGACGTTCACGAAGCCAATCCAAATCGTACGTATCTCTCACTCACTGTTGTCTCACGAAGCCACTACTCAGGTTACAGCAGATGTCTTCAGCAGAGTTCGCTGTCGTTGAGTAGACAGATCGTATGAATGCATCAGTCATGAGGGCGAACGCGTCTAATGTATATTATAAACAGAAGCATCAATAAACGTGTCAGACTTCATTGCTCCCAATGATTCCATTTATGTGCACCGTCCTGTACCCGTTGTACTAACTGTAAGGACTTGGCATATATATATGTATATATATATATATATATATATATATATATATATATATATATATATATATATATATATATATAAATGAGCTACTTATCCATCTTGATGGATGATGGATACTGCCCGAGATGCCTTACTAAACTATATCTTCAACATCATAAGTTCAGCTCAGTGTTGCGGTGTATTAACGTGACACGGGTCGACAACAGATGAATGAGTATTGTGGAGGCTTGACACACGATGATATATATATATATATATATATATATATATATATATATATATATATATATATATATATATATATATATATATATACACTAGTCTTGTTGCATGGTTAGGGTCATGACTTCGCTTATCTTGCATCCTCCTCAATCTCGGCGATGATGACACATTGATACCAGAACTGGGAGCAGCTCGAGTGATGGTAGTGATAGCCTTCTTTACGTATAGTGGAGATGTCTTCTTCGCTCACACGCCATAGCTGATGAGCGTGACCCATCCACCGCTGGTGTTGGTTCGTATACGATTCAATAAGGTTGTACATCATTGTCGTTAGTCGTATGCTTTGCTCTAGTTATCATCATAGTGTTGTTGGTTATAGCGCAGTGTTGTTCATACGGGAGACTACTATTAAGGCGCGCTACTGCACTTGCGCATGATTTATAAGCTTTGATTGGTACACTTCAGTTGGTGGTGTCGCTCAGCCCTCTGCTCGTACATCAACGCTGGCTGCTGATGCCGTCTGTCATACATTACTGTTGTTGCTTAGCTGCTTGAGGTTGTTCGTCGTCTATTACTGTCGTTGGTAATGCATTACGGATCTTATGTGATTATCGCTACGGCTGGTCATTAGTCTTATCCCTCATGCATCGCTGTTCTTGCCTATATAAACTAGGTAATGATAGTTCCATGGTTACCTTCGTTCCTCATTTACAACTGTTGTTGACTATACCTTATATATATATATATATATATATATATATATATATATATATATATATATATATATATATATATATATATATATATATATATATTGTCACTATGAATGAGGAAATTCTGATATAAATATCAGTTATACGTTTCCAACATGTCGGCCGCTAGGATGGAAGAAATACAGGACACGGGATATAGACAAAAAACAGATATATAATTAGTACTGATTGCTTTAACAGAATCCAATTCCACGGAGTGCAGTATGTTTTCAGACAAGACGTCAGTAAGCGTAAGACAACACCAGTAAAAAAAAAAGAAAAAAAAGACAATATATATATTCCCTGTGGTGAATTTCCTCTTCTGTATTTTCTCTCTGGCAGACGATATGTTGTCAGTTAGTTGTTATGTTTGATGTATATATATCACACTCGTCCATCGGCATGAAATTGATGATGATACGTACTGCGATGAATAACTGCTGCAGTATTTTATGACATTTACATACAAGAGGCACAAAATTCGTCCTCCTCAGAAAGAAAAAAAAAAAGGTAGCATTCGTAAAGGTTCGTAAAGGTATAGAGACACTGTATACTTTCCTGTGAGTATAACTCCGGGTCTTTGGTGTTCGAGGAGACTGTTGAGGTCTTCTTTCCCACGCCCGCACGCCCGCAGCTTGTGATGTGGTAAGACTTTTTATACCACGCTGGCGCGAGCCCGGAGTCCTGATCAATCCCGAGTTTTGAGATCAATTTGAAACTTTTCACTCAATGTTCAGAACGTTTATATATACCCATGTCTAATGGAATTCCATCAGACTGGCCAGGGACGCTAGTTAAATTGTCGATGTGGCGATCGGCTATTCGACCGTAATCGCTGAGAGTTCATTGACAAGAGGAGCACGAAGGCATTCAACCAGTAACAGACCAATGGGTCCTTTCGAGGCTGTTTGGCTCAGAGGAAGATATCAGATACTCACAGTGTGGTTAAAAGTTAGAAGGCATAAATGTAACAGTTTAAGTAATACAGACAGTCTGTTAATGCTGGAGGCGCCTGTACTGTAGCACACATATTACTACAAAAAAAAGGTTACACTCCTGTAGGATACATTGGCGCAGACAGCTGTGCGTTAAGACATGCCTTGGAAACAGCTGGCATCATTGAAATATACGCGAAGTAGTTACCACAGGATCGGAGCTAAGAAGAATTTGATATGACATTGCCTACGCGTCTCAATGTCGGTTATATATTCACTAAGTCACTTTCACCCAGTCTGGCACACGTTTTTTGGGGGCGACGTTGAAGCGTGGGACATGCCAGCGAGTCTGGCGTGTGAGGGGAGGGGGATGACGAGCGGGGTGATGAAGACACAGCCACACACACACACTGGTTGGTGCTCCGCTCCAAACTGACGGTGTTCCAAGTAGTTTACAAGAAAGCTTGACGGGTCGGGTAATTTTCTACATCAAGCGCAAACCAAACGTGCGTGTTGTTGTTACTCATTTTTTGATTTGTATGGGAAGATTTATATGACCTAACCTAACCTAACCTAACCATATTTGAGGTCGTTGTCATCTTTTGAGGAATGTGTGTCGTTGCAGACTTCATCTTGTCGGTGATAATGATAGGTTAACTAGTGATAGTCCTAGCTTACTTGTTTTTTTAGTGTGTGTGTGTGTGTGTGTGTGTGTGTCCCCACTAAAAACCTAAGACCATTATGAGCTACATCTACAGAGGGAATTCTACATCATTAGCTTAATAACATCTCAGTTGTGATCGTCATAAAGACATCAAAGTAAGGTTTACAGCCGTTGTTGTGAACGGGGTAATCCTTGTGTGTGTTTATAGACCAGTTAAGACTTAGGTAAATCCCTGAACACAACTGTGTAAATGTTTAAGGACATCCTGTCGATTCTTTGGGTATGATAGCTAAGGGTTTTAGACTTCAACCCCGCTTTCAGAGGCCACTGGAAAACTTCGGAATTACTACCCTTACATTAAGAATATCATAAACTAACTAACATCAGATTCCCTCTTACTGAAAACAAATGCTATCTCCTTAAGTACCCATTATTTTTTTCTTTCGGACCACAACTTAAGGGTAGACTTAATTGGCTAGTGGCTCTCGCAGGAAGACATCTTAGGTTTGTGAGAACATTCTCGTAGCTCGACACTCGACTTAGATGGCGTTTGAAAAGCTTTCTCCGGCTGGTAAAAAAAAAACAAAAAAAAAAACTTATTGTCGTAGCTGTAGCCAACGGGAGATGGAGTGTGGGGCCCCATAAGCCCGCCCGACCGACCCCATCCTCCTGCTGTTTACATACCATGCGAGCAGACCAGACTAATGGGCCGGGGTCTCGGAAGTGAAAAAGAAAAATACATTTGTATATCCAACGTCCGAAAGAAATAAAAAGCTGTCATTAGGAGCACGGAATGAGGGGTATATAGTTCATCAGCGTGTAATTAATCATGGTGCATTTGCCAGTACTGGAAAATAGATATACAGATAAAAATATATATATGTATAGTGCAGCTAGGATTACAAATCGGGGTATTAAAAAACTCTACTTTTGATATTGAAGGATAAAAAGTAGTGTTAACACGTCCAACGTGATCTCTCAATACTACTACTACTACTACTACTACTACTACTACTACTACTACTACTACTACTACTACTACTTTTACTACTACTGATAATAATAATAATGATGATCATAATTTTTTTTTTTTTTTTTTTTTTTTTTTATACTTTGTCGCTGTCTCCCGCGTTTGCGAGGTAGCGCAAGGAAACAGACGAAAGAAATGGCCCAACCCCCCCCCCCATACACATGTACATACACACGTCCACACACGCAAATATACATACCTACACAGCTTTCCATGGTTTACCCCAGACGCTTCACATGCCTTGATTCACTCCACTGACAGCACGTCAACCCCTGTATACCACATCGCTCCAATTCACTCTATTCCTTGCGAATATCATAATGATAATGATAATAATAACAATAGTACTACTACTACTACTACTACTGATAATAATAATAATGATAATAATATTAATAATAATAATAATGATAATAATAATGATAATGATAATAACAGTAATAATGATAATGATAATGGTGATAATGATAATGATAATAATACTATGGCTGACTAAAGTAACTGTCGACAAAAGGCTGAAAACATACATAGAAAATGTGAACCACAATATAAATAACAGTGTAGAACACGGGTTCCCGGATTGGTCGTTATTGACCCCGAGAGGTCGATGGACCTGTGCAGGGAGTCGATAAATGTGTAAGGGTCGACTGGGGGTCGATAGTTTTCGAGGGGTCAGAAAACTTTAAAAGTTTGAATATTTTTAATGATATATAAAATAAAGAAAAGTTTGAATACTTTTAATGATATATAAAATAAAGAAAAGTTTGAATACTTTTAATGATATATAGAATAAAGGGATTTCAGAGCAGGTTTTTATTCATATAAAAAGATGGAAAACTTTGAGTTAATGATTTTCATTTGGACCCATCCCACTCATTAAGGATGTAAACCTCTTCAATTAAAAGGTATTCTCCATTTGCTAGTTTTGTTATACAGTTTATATATATTCATATCAGGCTCAGTAAGTGTGGGAACCTCAGATAGAGCGTTATCGTATAGTAATGGGGGAATGGGTGGATACATACATACATACATACATCCTATTAATTGATCCTGGCGATCACTGTGGTCAGGATGGGGAGGCTGAGGCTGTCCTTGTGGCGTGTGGTCTGCATGAACTCGTGTAGGGATTCGACGAGGTCGTTTTAGCCACACTCTTCACCTCGGGGAGCGAGGTCGTATGTGTGGTGGCACGAGGTGACGGTGGTAAAAATAGTGCCAGCAATGGCTTCATACGAGAACTGTCGCAATGTGGTCCAGGTGAGGGTTGGGATGAGTTGGTAAGATCATTTGTGTTCAATGTTCCCTGTGTAGGAGGAGTTGAGGATGATGTTGTAAGCCGTTTTCTGCGTTTACTCTTTCTTTTTTGTTGTTGTAGTTCTTGTTGTGTGGTGGACAAGAGGGAAGATCATGTGAGGGAACACTGAGGGAATCTGAGTGGACGAACTGTGGCAATAGAGGATTCAGCAGGTATGGGAAACCACATACGAGAATAGATTTACCTCGAGTGTCGATCAGACAATTCTTTCGCCTGAGCGGGGACTGTCCTCAGAGAGATGTCCCTTTCCGTGGGGCTTCCTCCTCCTCCTCCTCCGCCTCCTCCTCTTCCTCCTCCTCCTCCTCTTCCTCTTCCTCCTCCCCCCCCAGCAGGAGACTGTCAGATGGGAGGCGAGGTACGCCAGATACTACATTAGGCAGAATGTCCTGCCTCCTCTCTCTCTCTCTCTCTCTCTCTCTCTCTCTCTCTCTCTCTCTCTCTCTCTCTCTCTCTCTCTCTCTCTCTCTTTCTCTCTCTCTCTCCCCCGTAAGGAACCATCAGCCGACCTACACAATTGATGCTTGCTTTGGGGGGGCGGGGGGAGGGGTCATTTGTGTTAATTAGTCCACAACCCGACCACTCGAGTAACTGAATGTTCTTCCCTTTGATCCATTTACACATGGTTTGAAAACAGACGGTGGGGGAAAAAAAACAGAATAAGTTCAGTTGATGTTTTTTTTTTCATTGTGATTAATAACGTATTATTTTGGAAAATTAAGCGTTTCATTTTTCTTTTCTAGAGTGATCGCTGAATCGGAAAAGCAGTTTGAGGTTTCCAATTAATTCTTCGTGCCACATCTATGAATAATTCCCGGGCGGTCTTTTACGGCGCGTCACCTGGCGTAGCGGTCAGCGTGACGGGCGGAGACGAAAAACTCCCATTGTCCCTGGATGTATCCCATCCATAAACCACGAGTGCTGTCTGACGCGGATGTGCTAATGAAACACCGTTGATGGCAAACGTACGCAGAGAGATTCAGTAGCTTAAAACTTTGACGTAATCCCTCTTGGAAGCTGTTCAGGAAGGCGCCCTAGTTCGATCCTTTCAGCTTAGGAGTTTATGGGATCACCTCTGTAAACTCTTAGTACGGCGGTTTCCCAGTCTTGTGTACGGAGGGTACGACCTTTAGATACGGTGGTATGATCCTTGAGTACGATGTTACGACTCTGGAGTACGACGCTGGGATCCTTTGAAGACGACACTGGGGGCACTTAAGAACGACGACTTTGAATGACTGGTGCGCCCGTCGTGCCCAAGGGTCGCACCATCGTGCCCAAGGGTCGTACCGTCGTGCCCAAGGGTCGTCCTACCGTCGTGCCTAAGGGTCGTACCGTCGTGCTCCAAGGGTCGTACCGTCGTGCTCAAGGGTCGCACCGTCGTGTCTAAGGGTCGCACCGTCGTGCCCTAAGGGTCGTACCGTCGTCCCAAAGGTCGCACCGTCGTGCCCAAGGGCCGCACCGTCGTGCCTAAGGGTCGTACCGTCATCTCCAAGGGTCGCACCGTCGTGCCCAAGGGTCGCACCGTCGTGCCCAAGGGTCGTACCGTCGTGCCTCAAGGGTCGTACCGCCGTTACCGTCGTGCTCAAGGGTCGCACCGTCGTGCTCAAGGATCGTTGTTAACATGGTGTTAACGACGCATCACCTGATTGGTTTACCGAAGCCATAGAGCCTTGCTGCTTCACGTAGGTGTAGTAGCATTACAAGCATGCCTGAAAAATTATTTGTCTCTTCTATCGTACCAGAACTGTTGACTCTCGCATCGCGCCTGCTTCCCTTCTTTCTCTCGACGCCCACTCCCCTCCAGACACACACACACACACACACCCACACCCACACACCCACCCACACACCCACCCACACACACACCCACACACACAAACACACACACCCACACACACTCTCTCTCTCTCTCTCTCTGAAATAATTTCAAAGTCAATATAAGTTAACCAGTTTGCGTGAGCCTCATGGTTATTCATGTTCAGCCAGAAGCAGAAGTTGAAGCAGTATAAACCATATCGCTCCGCCGAGAGAGGGAGGATCCTACGATGTTATAAAGAAGGTTTTTGACACGAAATCCTTCCCAAGGATTCTTACATCACAGTCTGAGAAGCTGCAGTAGTCGAAGGATTTCCCCTGATGGTATCCTACCACACAAAGGAACTTATCTCAGAAACGTGAAAGGATCTCTTGAACATCTTTGAGATAACGGGTGTGTCGTCCTCAGCACTTAGGGGCCTTTCAGTGATTTATGCTTTAGTTCATATCTGATAATAATTGGCCAAAGGAATGTCAGGGATAACTTAAATATTCTTCATAATATTCTTCACCGCCGGCCTTGAAAATAAGGTCAGTGGCTTCAATACCTCCCAACTACCTGGAACTCTCCCAAGAAAGCCTATATTGAATTTTGAAAATATCTGGCGAAGATATTCTTAGATAAGACCTTGCACACAAGGTGGGAATAAAGTGAACCAGATCCTGACCTCCAAATCCGTATATAGCAAGTAGAATGAACTGGTGTTAGAAGTTCGAGTTGTCTGGGTAGAGTGCCTAAGGTTTGTGTCTAGATGGTTGGGTGGTGAGGGCGTGTCTTGGTGGCAGGGTTGAAAGGGTGTGTTTTGTTGGAGGGGTTGAAAGAGAAAGAGTGTGTTTGGCTGGAGGCTTTTAGAGTTCGTGTGTCTAGCTGGAGGGGTTGGGGAGGTGTCAGGCTACAGGGGGGTTGGGAGGGTGTGTCTGGCAGGAGGGATGGGTTGGTTGGGAGGAAATGACCTCGTGGAGGGGTTGAGAGATGGTATATTTCCTTTGATCACAATCATCTTAAGTTTACCTTTACTGGATAGAGTCTTCACTGACTTACTCAAACCTCTTGAAGACATAAGGATCTTTTAGAATATCTAGTTATCTTTTTTTTCACATAGTAATGAAAATAGCTGGTTAAAGAGGATCACTGCTGCGTGAAGGTCTTTCATTAGATGGTTAAAGAGGGTCACTGGTTACAGTCACAAGAGGAAAAGCTAAGATCACCTGTTGTATGGAATGAACTAATGAGTTCCGCAAACATTACCCCTCCAAGTTCCTCATCACAAACCCAGGCTGGTTGGAGCCTACATGATACACATCTGCCGGTGGTCTGTCATGATCGATGACGACCTCAATATTCCAGATGTTTTCCAGTAAATCTTGTCGTTGGCAGACCAGAAATCCTTTGCGGTTTTCCCATGCGACCGTCCCTGCTATTTGCACCAGTGGTTCAGATGACGGTTTCTGAGAAGCGTAGGGGCCCCGTAACGGCTGTAATTCCGGGCCCGTTTCTACCCGCATCATCACCCTTTCAAGAGTAATGATTCGCGACCTAGGTCCATTGGAGTTGATTTCCCCGCACGAGTAACATCGTTCTGCCACCACGCGATCCAGATTCCAGCGTGTCTGGGTACTGAGGTCGCTCCGCTCAGCAGAGGCTCTGAAGCTGGCCCCTTTATATAGAGCATAAGGTCGGCTCTGAGTCCACACTTCTAGGAATCCCCTTTGAGAACACCGCGGTAAAGGAGGGTCTAAAGGAATCATGCTCTGCTGTGGCATCCATCATCGCACCACGTCTAACCTGGGAACTGTTTGTACCTTTTTCACCCCTACTTTTGAGTTACGTTTCACCACCCATCAGCCACTATGTGTTGAAGAGCTCTTATGTCGTGCTGCGTGACACGATGCGGACTGTTGGTTAACGCATGGCGAGGATCGGAAGACGCTATGATGCTCAAATGAAGCTCCTAGCCCTCTTGACAGCTCTCATTTCTGAATTCCTGTGAATTTCCCACCCGCTTCTCATTGTCCAGTGACGCTGAAGGCGACCCAGGATTTGCTCTTGGATAGAGAGCCTGGGTAACGCCGGGGCATCTTTCGTAAGGGATTAGTCCCGGGGTGGTCATAAATGAAGAGATTGAATACGTACAGACATACACCCTGAAGGACGTACACATGTAAGGGCAGTAGAAGACTCCTGAAGGCATAGGAAGACTGGAGGGAGGGAGGGAGAGAGAGAGAGAGAGAGAGAGAGAGAGAGAGAGAGAGAGAGAGAGAGAGAGAGAGAGAGACTCTCTCACGCGCACTACATCAGCGAGTGAGAGGCCCCCATAACCGGACAATGTGAGCTCCATGCGAGACTATCGTATGGCCGGACCAAGATAGCAACAGCGTGGCCGCCAGGCGGAGGGCTTGAGGGGAACCTGGGTATTCTTGGGGGAGTCTTGCCCTCTCTCTCTCTCTCTCTCTCTCTCTCTCTCTCTCTCTCTCTCTCTCTCTCTCTCTCTCTCTCTCTCTCTCTCTTCTCTCTCTCTCTCGATGATCTCAAGACTCCACGGTTTCTCTCAGTCTTTCTCTGTCTCAAAGTCTGTTTCATTTTTCTTTCTCTGTCTACACCCCTGACTTCCTTAATCTCTATGTCTCCATCACAGTCGCTCTTTGTCTTCCTATGTCTGCTAAGTCTCTCCAGGCCTCTCTGTATCTCCCAAGTATGTATCTCTCTCACTGTTCTTGTAGTCTCTTCATTCCTTATCTCCTCTGCATCCCTTCTTCTTCTCTTATTCTCTTCAAACTCAGTTTTCCCAGCTTTCTGCTTCAAGATTTTTTCTCCCCATTTTGTTTCTTTATTCTTTCTAATTCGGAGAGTGCTGCGCTGTAGCCTTGTCTAGCGCCCCAAAGCCTCGTCTTAGGTACTCGTGGGCAGTCTTGCTATCTGTATGTCTTTCTATCTTCCTTTCTTTGTCTTTCTGTGTTTTTTTGTTGTCTTTCTCTTTCTTTATTTTGTTATTTTCCATTTGCATGTATCCTTTGCCTGTTTTTTTTTTTCTTTATTTGACCTTCTGTTGCAGTCTGTCCTCTCGATTGGACGTGTCTGTGGATCTTCATCATAATCTTCCGCTGTTTGTGTTCCATATCCTGTCCATCTGTGGCTCTTTGGTTGATCTTTGCTCCGTCTATGCCACACTCGGCTTGCATTTTCTACCCCTAAGTTTCTGTGGTCTTTTCTGTGTATTTCAAGGGTTTATATTATTCTTAGCAGTATGTTTGTTCAGTGTATAATGTATGATTCAGTGTGTTAGTAGAGTATATGTCCTTAGTCTGTTCTTAGATTATCTTCTTGGTTTGCATGTGTCCTTGGTGTGTTCTTAGATTTTTTTTTTATTGGTGTGTGTATTTTTCCGTAGTCTGTCCCTAGAATGGTTTCTTGGTTTGTATGTGTCTTTAGTGTGTTCTTAGATTGTGTTATTGATTTGTGTACTGTACTCTGTTCTTAGATTGTCTTCCTGATTCGTATTTATGCTCAGTCTGTTTCTTAGATTGCCATCTTGGTTTGTATTTCTTTAGCTTGTGTTTGT
>NC_092261.1:10232696-10327696 GCF_036320965.1 Panulirus ornatus | reverse complement strand
GGGAAAAAAAAGAAAAGAATCCAATGATATATATATATATATATATATATATATATATATATATATATATATATATATATATATATATATATATATATATATAGAGAGAGAGAGAGAGAGAGAGAGAGAGAATCATTACAATATATCATGCCCACACATACATATGTAAATAAGCCGTAATCACAGTAATTAGGCCGACATTACGCAAGTTATTGGTGCTTTCAGGCTAAAATTATTTTTAGAGTATGTTACTTCGTTATTGCTTGTCTGCGATGGAGATTATATTGTGTTAACCTTGTGTGTGTGTGTGTGTGTGTGTGTGTGTGTCAAAATATGAGTGTATAAGTGTGTGACGGATTGATGCTAATGATTACAATGATAATGATAACGGCTTTGATAATTAAGTTTACTGTATGGAATGCATCCTAAGGGCGAGAGTATACGAAATGAACAAACACAGGAAAGATGATAATGATATTGGTTATTATAGAATGATAATAATGGTAATATTAATAGTAATAATGATAATAATGAGACAGCGACAAAGTATAAAAAAATAATAATAATAATAATAATGATAATGATGATTCTAATTGTAATGATATTAATGTCGCTCAGGCCTGCAACTAAGGGACATGGGATAAGTCGTAGCGGGAGGTGACGGTGGCGAGAGGATGCCGTGGTTCGTTCCCGTGGTGTTGGATGAGATCCAGGTGACGGTTGGAGAGAGTTTGGGAGGTTCAATGTTCTTGGTGCCTCTACATTAATTGGACAGACTAGACATATGCCGAATTTTGCCACTTCACCTAGTAGTGCCCCTGGTGTGTGGGGTAGAGTGGAAGACCAGAGCAGGGAATGGGTAGGAGTAGTCAGCTATGTTGATGTTCTTGAGGCGCATGCGCCCTTTGACACTACGGATAATGAGGAGGTGGTATAGCTACATGATGTGTGGTGTGATGGCGTTGAGGTGTTCTTCCCACGCGGCCTTTTAGTGTCGGTGTCCAGAGTGACGCCGAGGTGGAGAAGCCTCGGTGGACTGAATGACTTGGAGGGGGGCGTCAGTGAGACGGTGGAGAGGTTGACGGGGGTATGGCGGTGGTTTCAGGTCTAGAGGGTGTTCAGGAATGGAGGAGGAGGAGGTAGGGTATGTCGAGACGTGACAGGTGTTGCCAGCATTGACAGCAGTGTGGCAATCGTGCTCGTCGACTTCTGTTGAGCGCGTTGACGAGTTAGGTAATTGGCGTCGAAGTTGGTTGATAACGACTCTTGCTGTTACATAACCCCCTCGCAACCCCTTCAACAACTTCAAGATGTGGAACACTGCCTACAACATGTGTGTGTGTGTGTGTGTGTGTGTGTGTGTGTGTGTGAAACTACATTTAGCTGTTCTCATGTATTTATATTAGGGAGTTATTTCTTGTGGATTCAGTAAGTTGTTACAATATACTTGGGGTAAAGAGAGGCAAGCAGTCCACTTAGAACTGTCAAGTGTGTTATTGGACGTCATGTCATACACCGGTAAAACACTGACTGATGGCAGTCGTGAAGATGGAAGTTAAATTTCCTTATTATGGTAGTTCACCTTTACAGTTATTTCCATGGAATATTATACGTTGCATTATTACTGTTAAAAAAAGTCAGTATACTGCGCAGTCTTTGTGGCTATCGGTATATTACAGTACCGTGAGAACAGGGGTAACCCATGTTGGGTTATTTCTCACAATCTTTCGTCCCTTTCGTTTCACTCAAAAATAAGTGTCCAAGACACTTTTTAAACCTTGTGTATAAACAGAGTACGGATGTAAACACAGTGAGAAGGGCTTCCTGTCCATTATGATCCTTTTTTTCTTTTCTGTATTTGTTTCTCGTAAAGTTCGTAAAAAGAAAGAGAGAAGAGGTAGAACATATTTATAAAATTCAGTTGTATATAAATCATGTTCTCTCATGCTTCGTGTGCTTAGAATTGTAACTTCAGGCACACTTAGAATTGTAACTTCAGGCACACTTAGAATTCTGTAACTTGCCTGTATCTTGTGAATACAATCAGCATTTGGAAGATTGTGTTGTGTATCGTTTTCACTTTGTATCTAACTTGTAACTTGTCAAAATTTGTTCCTTTCCCGTCCTCCTATATCTGTTTTATAGCTAGCATTCTTACGTCTGGCAGCGTTACTTCTTTCCAGACTGCCGCTGCCATTCATCCAGAAGAAACTCTCTTACTCAAAGGGGTTTACAGGCATAATCACGAACCTGGAAAAATACATCTTAGGAAATATACATTTAAGTGAAGGTTCTCTCTCTTAATGAGTACTCTATTGATGGTTTCTGTTTCATATCAAGTTTATGGAGTGAGACCGAGTGGAATAGGATGAGGGGATTACATGACACCCATTATAAACTACCCTTGTGACGTGGCTGGGTATGATTGGCTCCCCTGCTGTAGGTGAACGTTGATTGGTTGATTACAATGATGTCAGAGATTTAAACGCCACAATGTTACTGGTACACGACCTCGCCTGACACAGTCAGCGCCATATTTGACCTGGAGTGCACTACATGTTTTTCCTTTTTTCTTGTGTATACGGACGCGTATCGAAATGTCGGTAATCAGCGCCGTTGAGATAAGTGGCAGGCGTGGCTACCTAACGTAGAACTATAGTGATTACGAATATACGAGGTGATAAAGTGGAAAATGGAGTGACATTAGCTGGTCGGAAGGAGGAGGAAGAGGTACGTACTGATTCTGCTCTTGTGTCCCATTTTTAAATTAATATCTTTTTTGTTGTTATTGTTTCTACGTCGTGGTTATCGATGTTAGGTAAATCATTTTGCAGTGAACTGTTATTTTCGTCATATGAAGCCATCTCTCCCGCAGAATGGCATAACTAGGGATATGTAAGCTGGCAAGGCATTTGTTTACATGCAGCGGTTCTGTATCATATATGTAAATATATTTTCACTCTGTGTCTATGTAAATAGCCTGGGATAACAAGGTAGTGAATTATTTGTGCATATTACTAATACGAGTGATCGGAATATATACATCGGCTCTTTAACATTCGACTATGCTCATCCTTTGTTCGTTTGGAGCGTTCTACATGAAGCTGATGTCGTACATTTACACGATGACTGTGTAAACATATCACTGTAATGACCCGTCATCCATCGGCGAATCGGGATTTTCCCGATTTCAAGTGACGTGTTCTTGGCCAAGCATTCGTGGTCGTTGTACCGATGGCTTCCGGAATGATGGTGTGTGTCTGTGTGTGTGTGTGTGTGCAGAACATCACAGTGTGGGATAGAGATATCTCCATCCCCTTCATCACCTTCACCGAGCTATCCTCACCTCTCCGCTATTAAAGACACTCGCCTCCCCACACCCCTTTTCCCTAGCGCCCCATAGCCGGCACCTTGCTATCCTCCCCCATTCCCTCACGTCCCTTCACCACAGCCAGCCTGCCATCCTCACATTTCCTGGGCGGGATTAACCCCTTCCTCCCACCTTCACCATCATCGTCTTGACTAACGCCAACCACCTCCTCTCGAACTGTTTTTCTCTTACTTTGTAGTTTAAGAGAGAGAGAGAGAGAGAGAGAGAGAGAGAGAGAGAGAGAGAGAGAGAGAGAGGTGTAAGGCGGAGTTTGAAATGCAGGAGAGAGGGTTGAGATGTATATAGATGTATAGTGTGGCTTTTCTGGTGTGTGTGAGTGTTTTTTCTCCTGGACGCGTATTTTGTTGACTTATTTACATACCCTCGACAGACTAGGGGTTTGTAGGTAGTGATGTTGTTTCAATATTGGTATTGGGAAAATGAATTGGCGTAGCTAAGGATCGTTCACCATGTACATCGAGGAAAATGTTCCTTGTTTGTCTTGTCGAAGTCTCGGATTTGAATGTAGTTTGTGTCATCTTTTTCTTCAGGTCTCGGTCGCTATTTTTCGTGCTAGTTACTCTCAAGATAAACGTTATCGTGCTAGTTACTCTTAAGATAAACGTTAACGTGCTAGTTACTCTTAAGATAAACGTTATCGTGCTAGTTACTCTCAAGATAAACGTTATCGTGCTTATTACGCTCAAGATAAACGTTATCGTGCTAGTTACTCTTAAGATAAACATTATCGTGCTAGTTACTCTCAAGATAAACGTTATCGTGCTTGTTACTCTCAAGATAAATGTTATCGTGCTTGTTACTCTCAGATAAACGTTAACGTGCTAGTTACTCTTAAGATAAACGTTAACGTGCTTGTTACTCTCAAGATAAATGTTATCGTGCTTGTTACTCTCAGATAAACGTTAACGTGCTTGTTACTCTCAGATAGAACATAATCGTTCACCTTGGCTTCTTAATTTGTTTATGGATGGAGTGGTTAGGGGGGTAAATGCAAGAGTTTTGGAGAGAGGGGCGAGTAGTGCAGTCTGCAGTCTGGAAAATGAATCATTTGTTGTTTGCAGATCTAGGTAAAGTTTCTGAGCACGTGCTATGTATGTTGTGCTCAAGGTTAACCTTCTCTGTAATCTTGATCATCCACTGTCGCCATAGTCATGAACATATAAGAACCTACATTATTTCCAGCAAACAACAACAGAGGCAGCGAACCGATGTTCTGAGCATGAGGATGTGAGCTGTATTGCTTGTCAGATTAGATTAATAGAGCAATAAGATATCTTAGAATGGTCCTCCGGTAATTAAGGCTTGTGTTGGATCAGAGGTGTAATAAGGTACACTTTAAGGCATTAGAATTGATATTCAATTTGCCGACGTTGGATGGCTCCTGAAGATATGTTTCTTCATACAAGGAAAAAAATATATTTAACTGAATTTTTAGGAAGTGGGAGATAATGGATTATAGCTTCAGATTACATTAGGGAAGTATACAATGATTTTAGATAAATTTTTTGGCCAATAAACATTAAAACTTTGTTAGCTGGTATGTTTTACTATGTAACTTCTGTTGCAAGGGAATTTTATAAAAATCTTTGGGAATTTTTAAAGATCTTTTTATATCTTGCATGGCTGGTGAACTTTTACTTGGCCTTTTCATTGTAGAGGAACAGGGTAAAGTTTCTAAAGTTGTACAGTTGTCACTTACAATATTAATTATTGTGACAAAGTATACCGTTAGTTACTTATTTCAGCTCAGTGATCTCATTGGTGATCATGCAAAAAAAGAAACAAAAACACTTGATTAATTAGTTGTACAAACAAAGTCTTAAGAGATTTTTTTTTCACGAAAAAACTTTATTTTTCAATGAATATCCAAATTGATGTCAATCAAGACGCTACGCTTTTCTGCATAGGATAAAACTTGGTGTTTGGAATGGATTAATTGACGTTGTGAATTATTTTAAAGACGTGGATGTTTCTTTAACATTTCTCTTGAACCGAGTGTGCAAGATTTGCTTCGGGTGAACAGTAGGCTTCTATGATACAGATGGTTATGAGGTAGAAGTAAACATATCAGTAGTAATATGATGGCATAGTTATTGTCTTTTATTCGCAGAGGTGTTTCTTGTGACATTTTGAGTCTGAGGTGTTATGCTATTCAAAGCCACAAAAAGGGGGGGGGGGGGGGAATCATAAGTTTTTCTCTTTTACGATAAAATGTTACGTATTCTCATTATTGATGTGGCAGATTGGTCCCCAAAAAAGTATGTGTGTGTGTGTGTGTGTGTGTGTGTGTGTGTGTGTGTGTGTGTGTGTGTGTGTGATAGATAGAGAGATAGAGATAGATATTGAGAGAGAGAGAGAGAGAGAGAGAGAGAGAGAGAGAGAGAGAGAGAGAGAGAGAGAGAGAGAGAGAGAGATGAAATTCCGTCCATTAGCTTAATGGAAAGTGCTGATGCTGGAAGACAGATGAGTGGTGAAACAGAGACGAGGAAAAAAAAAAAGAAAACGAAAATAACAATCGTAAAAAGGACGAAAATACAAAAAAATGTGGGAGCAAGGGTGGGTGGTGGTGGTGGTTCTGCGTACGAACGTGCAGAAAGATGAAGTGAATTTGAAATTTGGGGGGAAGAATTTACATTGTACAATATCCTGACCAGCGGGGAAAAGGCGTCCAGAATACTGATGATTATGCAGGCTAGCAGGGCCTCAGGAGGCGTGTTTGAAATAATAAAGAACGCAAAAAAAAAAAAAGAAATGGAAAAAAAAAGAAAATGGATTTCGTGTTGGGATACTTGAATCGCACACGTATGGCATGTGATCACACATGCCTTGGTGTTTAGAGTGATTCTCCCGAGTCTCCATAGTGCCTCACAGTATAGGAAGTTATAGCATTACGAGGAAGTTCCATAGTATGTTGAACCCTCGAGGAATAGTACATAGCGAAGGGGGGAATTTTCTGATATTGACATGGTCTGATTTGCAAGTGTTTTTTTCCCTAGCGGCAAAGGTATATCCATCGAGACAAAGTCATGGTTTACCACTTTCTCCGAAAAAAAAAAAAATCTTGGGTTCGTTTTTCTCCCTCTGTCGTTATTTCTCGAGCCTTTTATCACCTCTTTGACATCTCGCAGAAGGCCTAACCTTGATGAAGAAGACTCGTGGATTTTTCAAGCCTAAGGCATGACATGGTATATTTCGCGCTAGGCTGAAGAGAAATAGGTCATTTCGGTGCTCGAGGAGGGGAAAAACTTGTTTTTAAATCAAGGTGGAAGCGTTTATTTCACACACACACACACACACACACACACACACACACACACACACACACACACACACACAAGATCGAAGCGTTTAGTTGACACACACACGAAGGAAAAAAAATTGAAGTGTTTAGTTGACGGACAGAAAAGGAATGATCGAAGTGTTTTAGTTGACAAAGAAAAAAAAAAGAAAACGAGGCAAAAAGGATATTTGTCCACAACACTGGCCCAAATTTGACCGCTAGGATAAGATTTATCCTTTATAACCGTAACGGTTAAAAGGCACACACGCTCCGCATTTCACTGCGGGCGAATGGTAGCTAATGCACTTCCCTGCTCCGGGCCTATTAGAATTCCAGCCGTATTTCCCCGCGTTGATATGAAGCCTCCTAAATAGGTTTTAATCTTCTGCGGTAACTCCTCAAGTCGCCAGTTCCTGATAGAAGGCACGCGTGCCATGGTTCCCTTGCCAGTCGGGTCCACTTGCCTACATTTATTCCTTACTAGATAATAAGACACGAGTTTTTTTTCTTTCATTTTTCTTTTTTCTTTTCACTGTAGTACTCTTACTTATTCAGAATCATTTGCAAGTTTTTTGTTTTTTTTTTTCTTCTTGTGCTGCTGTACTTCAGTGTACTTATACAGTAAGGTTTTTTTTTTTCTTGTGTTGTACTTCAGTACACGTATTCAGAAACATTTGTATTTTTTTCTTTTTTTGTCCTCGTAAGGAGATGGAGAAGAGTAATAAACGACAAGTTTTTGGAGGATTTGGAAAAAGAAAAGATCTTTCCCTTTCAAAAGGGACAAGTGGTATTTGTCAGGAAAGACACGAGTAAGTAGTAAAAAAAAAAGTACCAGTGGTTTTAGAAGAATAGGGATGAAAACATTACACCGACGAAGTATTGTGGATATGATGAAACTTTGAGAAACAGATGATTTACGGGTCTAGAAGTACGGTGTAGGGGGAGACACCATGGTCTTATTTAATCCAGTATCATTCCATTTCAAGCCTTTTTTCGAGAGGGACAACAACATTGATGTCCCTGGATTAGGATGTGAGAGAGAGATATGGCCAACTTGCAACGAAGTTCCATTCTTGTCTCCTTATGCTCAGAAACCGTCATAGGGGTAATAGTAGCTGGTTCATAAGGTATAGTACAAGTAGGGAGAGGAGTGTGTGGTGGTAATGCCGGGGATGGATGAATCCGCCGAGTTGAAGACTGGAACAACCTTGAGCTGAGGGGAAGGTGGTGGTGGCGGTGGCGAGGAGGAGTGTCACGTTAGTTTCTTGGCTGGGAGGATGTGTGTGTGTGGGATGGATTTGCTTGGCTTTCTTGCGCTGCGGAAGTTTGATAATTTGTCTCTTGCGCCGACAGATGCTCCTGACTGAAGGTGTCGACTCGGCTAGTTAAACGCGCTTCTAAATTGGAACTGTGTATATAATGTGTTCAGAAATGCTGCGCGTCTTTGTGTCTATATGCATTATAGGTGAAAATTAGAGTTTACTTGTCTGCACGTTAGGCCATTGAGTGATTATATCCTGGTGGCTATCTCGCTAAGCTTTGCGGGTTGCTTCGGGAATGGACGTACATTAGCCTTAGTTGCATTCATCCATTCTCTAGTTGTTATAGTATAATTATATGATGAAACCAGAGCCTAGCAGTCACAGCCAAGCCCCACACGCCATTCAAATGCCTTGGTTCATTCCTTTTGCCAACACGTTGCCTCCCATATACGTCGTCAATCTATTTCATTTTATCATATGCACGCCTCTCACTCCTCGTGGATGTTTAGTCCCCCGATACCTCAAAGCCTCCTTCACCCCAGCCCTCCATTTCCTTCTTGGTCATTCCTTTCTACTTTCCTCCCGACCATCACTGTTGTTCCATCCTGTCAGAATTTATCTCTTGCTTACCATCTCGATATGTGTAAATCATTCCAGCACATCCCGCCTTTTTTTTTTTTTTTCCCAGCGAGGGTGCTCTTACGACCATACATCTCTCTTTTATGTAGTCATTCATTGCATGATAAACCCGCCTTACTACATATCATCCATGCACGTTCCATATCGGACACCTTCACCCTCTTTCTTTCTTTAGCGTTTAAGGACTCGCATCCATACAGCACTGACAGAACTTTTGTCCTTTAAAACATACTCTTCTCTGTCCTATCAGACCCAGACCCTCTCCTTTCACATGTCCTTTAATGCACTCAGGACCTGAGTCTCCTCTTCCGTCTTATGACTCACTCCACCTCCTGTGGTTTCGTTCGATGACCTGTCCATAATACATTCCCAAGCACCTGAAATACTTCTCTCGCTCCAGGTCCTCTCCATTTCAAACAACCCTGTCTCGTACATCTCAGTGGCGCTTCATTTACCTCGCTTTTGTTCAACGTAGCTGTCAGTTTTCTCTTTCTACTGTCTCATCAGCTGCTGGAGTTGTCATCCACAAAGAACTGACTCGCATCCCAGCTCCTCATACTTACCATAGCACAGCCCATTACTCGCAAACCTGCACATTTCCTCCTCCACCACTCCGTTCATGAACAGATGAAATAGCCGTGGTGACATCACACACCCTAGACGCTAACCTGCCTTCATCTAGAACCTCTTACCATCTTCCGTTCCTACTCGCACACATGCCATACTCTGGTAAAAATCCCTTACTGTATCTAGTAGCTCTCCTCCCACTGCTTATATTCGTAAGACCTTCCATATGGTGAAAAGGGAGGGGGAGACGTGAGAAAAGGGAAAAAGGTGAATAGATTAACGGAAAATATCAGGGTTTGTCCCAGTCTGAATATTCCATTGTGGGTATTGTAAGGTGAGAAGGGTGATTGAAATGAGCAGTGGTAAGATCCCAATGCCTTTAAATAACTTTCTCCAACCCACCGTGGAGAGGACGTATTTTCTTTCATAACCCCCACCTTGGCGAAGCCGGTAGAACCCGGGTAATCAGGTAGGCTGAAGGGTAGAGAACAGAGGAATTAGATATTCAATCAGAGTGGAATATTTTTTTTTTCCCCCTTACATCCTGCCGCTTCCTGAAAGAGACCTTTGCCGGCGGGCAGAGAGACGGGTTCCATCCGTTGCAAGGGAATAGGTAAAGGATAAATATTTAGAACTTATGAAACCATGATAGATATGATAGTGTGTATGAGATGTAATGAACACGGAACCTAATGGAAATGTAAGTAACCATTTAAGTTTACGCCTGCGAGTGAGAATAACCTTTACAGAAAACGAGATTGTTCATCATAAAGTAGAAATGTTGATGATAGGATATAATGATAAAAGGGTTGGGAAAGAAATGGATATTGACATTAAAGAGGAAAGGATATTAACGTGAAATGAAAAATTGAATAGAATAGTAAAATTGGATTTAATGTAGTTGGAGTTTTGCTGCTCTTGCTTACTCCATGTAAATGGAGTAAGCAGTCTGCAGTCGAGAGGGGAAAGCGAAGCGATGCTTATAGTTCTTAAAATTATTCTGGAGTATTCTCTTCCTGTGGGTGAGGAGTCAGCAGGAACTCTCTCATGTAAGACTCTGGTATTAACAAGTTCCACTGTACGCCATAGATCCATTGTGGGATGTGTACATCCGTCTTTCATCCAGAGGCTTCTTTGCGACAGCCACAAGCCACGCGAGTGTCTTGTATATGCAAGATGTAGTCATATGACTGCTTAAGAACGATATGAATTGTTTTCCCCGTCCAGTCTTATCTAAACGACCGTCTCTACCACCCACAAAATACTTCTAAATCTGTAATTTTGATCATTTTAATCTATAATCGACGTTATATATACAGAACTGCTTGAATCCAGCGTACTGGAAACCAGTAAACCCTCATGACATTTATGATCTCGCCACGATTTCTTCTTCGCCTGGTTCATCACACCACTTTAATCTCTGCTTCCTAACCCCCCCTCCTCCTCCTCCTCCTCCTCCTCCTCCTCCTCCTCCTCCTCCTCCTCCTTCCCGTCCTCACCCTCCGTTTTCCTCTGGGCAAGAGCGAGCCCCCGTAACCCAATCACGAATCATTTGGCTCAACGGTAAAGCCTAAAGTTTGATGAGCAGCGAGAGAATCTCATCAGCACTGTGGATTTTCACTCTACACAGTTCTCCACCCTCTGCCATCAACATTAGCACTGACCATTGTTCTCCCCCGTGGAAACATACACACACACACACACACACACACACGCACACACACACACACACACACACACACACACACACACACACACACACACACGCAGTCATGGCTCCGTCCTTACTATAAACCCATCCCTGCCCCTCTATGGCTGAAATGCTGGTGCCTGCAGGCTGCAGACGAGGGTTGGGAAATGCACATCTAAGGGATTTTCATTATGTGCTTGACGGTGTCAGAACAGAAAATCAAACTTATCGTCGAAGATACTCGGAAAAAAAAAAATATATGGTCAGTGTTTTTTTTCAGGGGTGGGTGAGGGTGTGTTGTGGACCACTTCCTCATGCATGATGGGTTTGGTAAGGTTCCTTGATGAGAAGTAAACCCTTGCACATCCAAAACTTTCCCATAAAACGAGGCAGATGTATGGAATTCGATGAATAAAACAGTTTACATTTTTTTTTCTTCGAATATTTACCCCGTAAACTAGTTCATTTCCTATATTGAGTCATTTTCCTCATTCTGAAGCCGATACGCTGAACATATTCTCGTCAGTTCATTCATTTACCTCTACAACTACGCCATGAAGAACAAGCTCAGGAATAGCTGAAGCTTCCAGATTATGATCATTGGATTAATTTTCATATGATTACATACGAGTCATTTTAAGTCAAGGATAATGTGGGGGTATAAGTCACTTAAGAATAATGTAGATAAAATACGTTATCCACCGGGGTGGGGGGGAAAAAAAAAGGGTAATGCCTGTGTGATCTTTTGTGTCACGCCCTTTGAAGCTGTGGTTCCTGCAGTGCAAGCAAAATGAATTCCGCGTTGTGCGACTCGGGTTACTGGGCACTGAGACCAGGGTAGGATATCACTGGATCACAGAGCCCCAGCAAATTAGTGTATCAAAGATCATTAAACAAATGCCATCACATCGACATGCTTTTCTTTTTTCAGAGGGCAGAAATGTACTGTGTGAAGGCAGGTGGTGATGATTGAAGCGAAAGCAGCCAATATATAGGTTCACTGGGTTCCATAATACTTGTGTAAATATTTGTTTATGTAAGGTAGTATGTGGACGATCATATTGAATCTGAATTCATTGTGGCCGTATTTCCTTTTGTTTTTTTTCATTATTTGCATAAGTTTAAGTGTAGGATTGAAGTATATTGTGACTGCGTGTTTGAGTATTGTAATTGTGTTTTTTGGTATAGTTGTGCTTTTGCGTGTATTCATTCATGTATTTGCGTGCTACGGTCTGTACTTAACTACTTAAGTTCCTTTGTGTGTATGGTTAATCTATTGCCTATTTGTCATCACCTATTTTTTTTTTTTTTTTGCTTAGGGAGAGGGAGCTTTACAGTTATGTAACCATCCTTCTTATGTTTTTTTCCTCTCTCCTTATCGTTTCTCGAGTTTTCCAGTGGAAGTGACGTATACTCCCTCTTCCCATAGCTTGTTCCATGAGACCACAATTCTCTTGCTGTAGAAGTAACTTCCTCACGCCTCTCTCTGTGTACACTTCCCTTGCTCAACTTCCAGTGCTTTTCCTTTTGTTCACCACTCTTTTATAGCATCAAAGAGCTGTTGTTGTTTTTTTATGATTATGTCGTCTTGGCTTCCAAGAAATTCCTACGGAGTCGTAATGTCTTTCTATAGTCTTCTTCTGGAGTTGGCAGAATGAGGGTCTTCCTCCTCCTCCTCTTCGTAGGCCATTCTGTTGAATTCTGGTCCCATTATGCTCCACGCGTTTGGATACCTAACAACAGTTGTGTGTGGCTCTTGAAGTAAGGAGACCAGAGTGTGACGGCATCATCCAACGAAGGGCGACTGTGCGTGCGTCTTGCATACGTGCCTTCTTGAACACCACTTATCCATATCCTTGAAGGCGATTTTGACACTCGCCCGAATATATCTTGATTTCCCTCACTATTATCGCCCTCACGTGTTCCTCTGGCCATAATTAAGGCTGGATGTCGACTCGCATGGGGTCCCTCTTACCCTACGCTGTTGATCTCATCCGATACGGCAATTAACATCTCGTCTGTCGACACCTCTTCCCATCTTCGGTGGCTGTGTATTTTCCAGAGACGCATTTCGTAACCTGTTTGACCGACCGCTGCAAGCAGACGTCTTGATAGTAGGTCTCTGTAATATTTGGCAGTCCATGTTGCCTCGCTATTTTTTTTTCTTTTCCTTTTCCATCATTCTATCATCATACCAAACCCCATTTAGATAACGATCTTTACCTCCTCCTCCTTTTTTTTCCAAATCAGTTGCTTGCAAGAAAAATGGTAATGGCATTTAGGGACCCCACTTTGTTGCCAGTCTCTCTCTCTCTCTCTCTCTCTCTCTCTCTCTCTCTCTCTCTCTCTCTCTCTCTCTCTCTCTCTCTCTCTCTCTCTCTCTCTCTCTCTCTCTCTCTGTCTAAAGGTTCGTTATGTGACGTATGTTCTCTGCTCCGTCCCACTTAGGTAACTGTCAATTCATCTGAGAGCAGCCCCTTCGTCCGAACACCCCCACCCCCCGGAGATGGGTGGGTGGGTGGTTGGGGGAAGGGGGGGTCATTTAATGTGCAGTTCCATCATCAATCTTCGTGAGGGAGACGGTGGTATCAAAGGCCCCTCTGGACAGTCCAAGAATATGCAATCTACCCAACCATTACTTTCTCTCTCTCCCCTAAAATAACGTCCGACGAGGTCAAGTTGTAAAAAAAAAAGGTCCCTTAAACTCGACTGATCCCTTAAAACTTGTGAGCTAAGAACATTTTCTTCCGTGCTTATGCTTGTCTTCTACCTTATTAAACTCAACTGATCCCTTAAAACTCGTAAGGCAAGAACATTTTCTTCTGTGCTCATGCTTGCCTTCTACCTTATTAAACTCGACTGATCCCTTAAAACTCGTGAGCTAAGAGCATTTTCTTCTGTGCTCAGGCTTGTCTTCCACCTTCTATCCCTCATGCCAGTCCAGGACGATTGTGTCTACGTTCACATTGCATTAGTTACCTTAAGAGGTTTTGGCCTGTTACCCAGGGCGACGTCTTTCATCTGGTAGGAACACGGGGTGTTGCCTTCCTTCCGTTATGTTGTGTGTGTATTGATAATGTCTGTGTGTTCCATGTTTGTTTGTTTTATTGGTGTGTGTGTGTGTGTGTGTGTCTGCTTGTTTGTTTGCGACGTATTTTGTGGTTTTAATTACGATTTGCCATTAAAATACCGTGTATGAGAGCCAGAAAAAGAAAAAAAGGTTTTCCTCCATGCATTTCCAGAATACATTTTTGGCCGACATGCAGCTCATTAAAGTGCAGCAGAATGACAGTATTGAAGACGGATTTAACACGACCCTTGAATAAGAAAATATCAGGTGTATGAAATCACCTCGCCCGTCGTCCGTAGCCCCCACTTCAGGTGGTGGAGGGTAAGAAGGAATACCGAAGGATGCGATGATTTTTTTTTTTTTTTTTGGATAAATATTGAAAGACGACTCTAATGAGCTCCTTGCTTCGTTCTTCCCCAAGATCTTCTGCTGGAGTTTTTAAAAATTCTTTTGTGCTCGGTTCCTCTTTCGGGAATGTCTGTATTTTCTGGTTTTAGATTAAACGAAGAAACTGCTTATCAATGTATATATATATATATATATATATATATATATATATATATATATATATATATATATATATATATATATATATAGAGAGAGAGAGAGAGAGAGAGAGAGAGAGAGAGAGAGAAGAGTCACTCCCTGTAGTGGCAGAGAATTCCTCTGATGTCCTTGGAATGGGTAGCCACATTCTTCTCCAGGTTTGCCTTTGGTATGAAATCAAACATACATTCTCAACTTTCAAATATAAGCTTAACGCTATCTATGTGCATATCCTCATTTTTTATTATCTATCTGGAGATGATTCGCGTTAATGCTGCTCTCTCTCAATCTTTTTCTGAACCCAGGGAGAGATAGATAGATAGATAGATAGATAGATAGAGAGAGAGAGAGAGAGAGAGAGAGAGAGAGAGAGAGAGAGAGAGAGAGAGAGAGAGACTTCCAGGTCACCTTCATACATCAGAAAACTTACCTATACACCTGTTCACATTTCAGTCTTCTCTTCTACTTCACCCTAAACCCGTCCTATCTCTTCTTCTCACCCTTTAATGACCCAATTAAGGAAAAAAAGGGCATTCCTTATTTTCATTCTGTAGTGAGTACTAAAGCATATGAAATGACATACATAGAGTAGTCATATACAACTCACAGTACGTCTGTCTGAGGGTTATTATTTACAATGACTGGATGTCATTATCACAGTTACAATGACAGAAGACATGAAAACAAGCTGTTCCATAATGTGTCCTCACGGAAATTAGAATGAAGAAATTGGGTTCAGTTTGGCGTGTCTTTGCCAACACCATGGACACGACACGGTTCTCCTTCGTGAAGGAGGAAGTCCAATATCCCTTATCCCCACCCTTCGCTCCTTATCACAGACCAGCTAGCCCCCACCACCGCCACTCCTCCCCCTATCTATTCCTGCGTCTATCTCCTCCTCCCACCCTCCCACAGGTTCCTCTTCATCCCCCCCTGAGACTCCCTAACCCTCCCTTTCTCCCCCTATCGTGGTTTTCAACACCCTATTTATACCTGGGGGCTCCACTAGGATGTCCCTCCCTTCCCCTCACACATCTTCTTTCAGCATCCTTCAACACGTGGGGGAGATCATCCTCGAAACATGAGAGAGATCCTCTCAATTCGTCACTATACCAACCACCGTCGCTGTGTTCCCCTCTCTGTCTCCACTCCCACGAACCATAGCGTCTGTACAGGGGCAACAGAAGATCCAACACACACACACACCCCTTCTCCACACACACACACACACACACACAGAGGCGGTGGAGACTTGCGGGTTTCATTACGCCGGACGGCGCTGTTAGACCCGCTTGGGTAACGTTTTCATAATCCGGAATCATTAAGATGCAAATTATCGCGTTGAAATAAGACAGTAATACCACATTCAGCGGGGGGAAGGTATAAGCGGGTCCGGGCTGATGTTAATGCAACGTGTTCTTCCTCCTCCTCCTCCTCCTCCTCCTCCTATTGCACTAACAAGGCATGCAATAAGGAATTCTCGGGGAAGGTTGCCTTGAGTGTAGGCTTGATTGTGTAGATTTAACAGGATCGGGAATCTCTATAAGGGTCTCTTTTGTTTTACCATAGGGTTGGGTATGGTTGGGGGAGAAGGGGGGAAAAATATTTCCAAGGCAGAGCTTCGTTAATAATCTTATTTTCGTCGTAATTGAAAAATTTATATTTTTCTTTCTTTCTTCAGTGAAGTGACATGGACGAATCGTATATGATTAGAAGGAATTGAATTGTCTGTTTGTGTGTCTGGTCAAAACACGGACGAAAAGCCTTTCGTGGAGTCGAAGTATTTTAGCATCTTGTGAACCGTCTTAATTAGGTTTATGGCCAGTGTTTTGGTGAGTTAAAAGTGTTTTGAAAACTCATCGTACGGTGTTCGTGCATTGAGATATTTTTCATCTTATTTTCATTTATATCTTACTTATCATTTCTTGTTTGTTCTGTCCCTTCCCGTTATTTGATGAATTGAAGAAAAGAGATGACAGGAGGTTTGTTAATTGGAATATAACGAACGTCATCTTGTCGATGGACGATGCATTTGATAACGAATACCTTTCGAGGTTGACGCTAAGAGCGGAAGAACAACAAGAAGTACAACGACAACGACAAAAACAACTTTAAGAGATTTACTATTTCGCGGGATTTTTTATTCTCTTTTTTTGTCAATAGGGGATGACTTATTTTCTATAGTATCGCAGTCATGCATTTTATTTTGGATTTTATCAGAATTTACTGTATATTGGCTATATATATATATATATATATATATATATATATATATATATATATATATATATATATATATATATTCAGACTTTTTAGTAGTCGAGTAAGAGAAACTGAATATATTTCTGTGTAATGAAATACTTTTCATCTAGAGGATTCCTAACTACGAGCGGAATGAAACGAACTATGTTAAATAAGAAAAAAAAGAAAAAGGAAAAAGAAATGCAATAGTTATTCCTGAATTCACTGTGATAAATAAATGCCTTCGATTTTTTTTTTTAATTCCACATTATTCGACAGAGGTTGTAAGAACGCCTTTAGCCACAATCCCGGATCCGTAGTCCACCTTCCTGAGAGACAAATAATAGCTACATCTCACCCATTTTACTCACGATGCGCGGAAAGATTTGCGTTTTGGTAAATAGGGGAACGGAAAATCCTTTTCCACGGCTCGAATTAGACCAAGACTGGGAGGGGGGAGCTGTGCCTCGTTGGACTATGGTGTAAGACATTGGCTAATATTATCTCTTCTTGATGGACTCCGCTTACAGACATGGGTCAGAAACGCGTCTGCCCTGATCGTTGTAATTTATAGAGAAAACCAAACTTTTAAGATGGTTAGGTTAGGTTAGGTTAGGTTAGAAAAGCCCTCAGGTATGATATGCCTCCAAAAGACTAGAATACGAAGCTTTTCCCGTTTTTTGATATATATATATATATATATATATATATTATCGGGATTGGGGAAAAAGAAAACTGCTAGAATATCTGCTGCGTGTCGATGGGGCTACTTTAGATATATAAGTAAGACAGCGAAAAAGGAAAGGAGGAAAAGAGATGTTCACAAAATAGATCGATTCCACGCCATTATTATTTAAAAAAAGTTACCGTAGATCTTGAGCCCGGGTTATGATATTGGCACACAAGTGCCAGATGTTCTGCGCCTCGGACTGGAGAGTGTGTCCTGCCTGATATTGACTTTGTAATGACACATTTAAATGCAAATTGGTCTTGTTTACAAATATTTGCATCAGTTACCAGGGGGCGCGGGAGTGCGGGAAAGATATGCGGCTCCCGACCTGATATACAAGTTTGCTCGATATTTTTTTTATCTTTTAAAGTCTTTCACTGGTAAAAAAAAAAATGGTTCTCTGCTCTCTCTCTCTCTCTCTCTCTCTCTCTCTCTCTCTCTCTCTCTCTCTCTCTCTCTGCCTCATGCAAGATCTCCTTTCGTATTAACTCATTTTTTTTTTTCTCCTCAACGTCCATTTCTTGCCTTTACCCTCAACATATTGGTAATTTTTTCGTTTTTTTTTTTTTTTTACTTTGTCAAAGTCCATAGATGCATTTTCTCCTTATCATGCACCATATTTACCAAATCTATTCGCGTAAGTTAATGAATAATTCATTCGGGGAACACGAGCCTAATCTACATTTTTTTTTCGTAGTAAATTACTGCGTCAAAATGACCCCAGGATTGAATGCTTATGCATAATGTATTTTCAATTACATTCTCCCTCTGTAACATTCATCAAATGAGGCGAGAGTCATATACATTCATTTTCATTTCGACATTTGTTTGTATATTTTTCTATTAACGTATCTTTTGATGCCAGAGAAGAATGGGTACATGCAATATTTTCCTCTCCCAAAATGATGTGCACGTAGGTTTTCAATGAATATTTGAGATTCGTTCTCAGTAGTTGGAGTTGTTGAGTTTTTGAGGACGGAAGAGAACAGTTGGTTTTGCATTGTGAAGTTTACAGTTAAAAGTTCCTTGGTGGAATTCAAATTAAGATTATGGGGGGAGAAAAAGTCATTCTAAGTACGTCTTTACATGACAAGATACACGAAAGCATTGTTGTTGTGCATATGTAGAAAAGGGTATAGACGTTCATACATATCGTATTAACGGGTCGTAAAATACTGAGAACGCGTGTATGTAGGCTACCCAGCCATTCATCGTAATCTCGTGTATTTCGACGGAACGACCCTTGGGTGCCACGGTACGACGGGACGACACTTGTTCTGTGGTGGCTTGACTTTTCGCCAGCCACGAATGACCAGGTTAGATGGACAAGCCGTCCATCGCTACCGAAGGTTGCGTATCGTCGAACTCAAGGTGTCATACAGTCCAACTGAAGGATCGTACCTCAGCGCTCGATTGAGACGCCTCCCGTCGTGCTCAGTGAGCCTCCTGTCTTGTCCAAGGATCGTAGGCGACGTGCTCTAGAAGCGTACCCTCCTCGCTCCAGGATTGTACCTCCGTGCTCAGGACTCGTACTTACCTTGTCATGCTACCAAGGATCGTACCTTCGTGTTCCAGGGTTCGAGTCTTTTTTTTTTTTGATGTGATTACCCATTTTCTTCGAGTGATCATCAGTGATGGATGAGTGGTTGAATATATTCGGAACAAGTTATTAGTTGCTGTGATTATTCTGTTTTATTATTGTCTCATATCCCTCTCTATCGAAAAACGCCCGAGATGTTTGGGTCAAGCGCCCATCTGTTGATTAAGACATCGAATTAAGTAAAAGATAATCATGATTCGTGGTGTCTCTCTAAACCAAGATAGCAACAGTAGCATTTCCCTATAGTGGGAGCACCTCCAGTCAAAAGCCAGACGAAGGTAATGTTCGAAACTCATTGTGGGGTAAGACAAAGAAACGAAACGTAAGGCTAAGGTTAGGTAAGGTAAAGGTAAAGGAAATGTTGTCGGGGAAGGTAATGAAGAGGTTCTGGAGGAGTTGGGTAAGAGTAAGGATTTGGAGGTGTTAGGTAAGAGTAAGGATGTGGAGGAGTTAGGTAAGGGAGAGTTTGTGGGGAAGTTGAAGTAAGGCAGAAGTATTCAGGGAGTTAGGTGAGTGAGAGGTTGTAGAGGGGTAGGATAAGGGAGAGATTGTGGAGCAGTGAAACCAGGGAGCGGCTCTGAGGGTAAGGGAGAGAATCTGGAGCAGTAAGGTAAAGGAGAGACTGAAGGGTTAAGGTAAGGGTAAGGCCGCGGAAGAGTAAGGTAAGGGGAGAGACTGGAGCAGAAAGGCAAGGGAGGGGTTATGGTGCAGTAAAACAGAGAATAGGTTGCTGGGAGTAAGATGTGGGGAGGTACGGAGAGCGCGGCAGGACAAGGGAAAATAAAGTCAGTGGAAGAAGAAAAAATAGCTTGGAAATTAGAGTGGAAAGGTTATGATAAAAAAAAGGGGGAGAAATGCTAGGGGGACGAAGAGAATGAGAATTGAATATAATCCCCAGCATACACCAGGCCATTGGAGAATCAATGGCCTGGCGATGCCAAGCAGGGAGCCCCCCTTTCTTTATTTTTCTTTCCCAGGAGACCCGAGTGAAATTCCGTTTCCAGATCCATATTGTTCGGGAATGATACGAGTTCGTTCGAACCTTCTGCTGCCGAGTGATCTTCAATATCAGTGGATTTTTTTCTTTTCGAAACAGTCGTGTGATGTATGAATATGTCGTCCGTTTGCCGGACTTAAACGTGGTGATAATATTCATGTGGCTGACATGACCAGTCAGTACATGTGTTAACAGTCAGCACATGTATTGATACATCGTCGCTAGGTGTCACCGGACTCCGCTTGCTCAAAGTTACAACTCGAGTGATCAGTCACCTATGGCGAGGATGTTGTCCCTGGGAGTTCAGTCTCGTCAAAGAAAAACTTCACGCTCCAAAGGAGTCTACGTTTCCCTGCTACGGGAAGTAGCGCAGTCTCGGGTGGTTTTAGATAAAGAGAATAAACGTCGGACTTTATTTATTATTCGGTTTTCGTAAGTCAGTCAACAGATTATGAGCGTGTGTGAATAATGATAATTATGAGACAACGGACACACGTGTGTGCATATATGATTTTTTTTTTTGTTGATGTTTGCTTTTGTTATTGTTGTCCACTGGAAAGTTTTGAAAATATTTTAAGTGCTGAAAGGATGACAAAGGTCTGTTAATAGCATTTTATCCCAATGCTCTACCTGAATGGGCCGACCATCCACACGGAATCGCAGGTAAACGGGAATTCATTTCGAAATTCTGGTTTACAACAGTTTCCATTCAAACTATTGTCCTCGGTCCCTTGTTTTTCTGCAGAGCTAGTGTAGAATTCCCAGAAAAGAAACAAAACCTGCATATACGAATTGCTTTTATTATGGTGGGGGCCCTCTGGTATTTTGTTATTGTTTCGTTCTCTTAAGCCTTTACTGGAAGACGGTACTCGAGCATGTAAAGTGTTTGTACGTTGTGAGATAATTCGTTGTAACTTTACATATCTGTAGCAGCCAGGAGTGAAATTATCGTGTGTTAAACGGGATAATTTGACTCCAGTGTGTTAATGGGATAATTTGACTCCAGTGTGTTAAATGGGATAATTTGACTCCAGTGTGTTAAATGGGATAATTTGACTCCAGTGTGTAAATGGGATGATTTGACTCCAGTGTGTTAATGGAATAATGTAACTCCAGTGCTTATGGTGAAATCATCGATTCAAAGTGTCTCATTCATGTTCTTGGATCGGTTGTTTGGGTAGGATGCAGGTTTAGAGTTCCTTAAGAAATTTCCTCAAGTATACTCCTCTGCAGAATGTTGATACCTGTATTATAAAAGTGCGAACCTGTTTTCTGTAAGTAGACACGCTGAGAAAGTGGTCACACGCACGATGACTAACCCCCGTAAGAAAAAAAAAAAAATGTCAATGATTCATCCATATCTTCGGTGGGATTTGAACTTGTTGACTGCTTGGCTGTGGGATGGTATTAAGAGTCTGAGATCAAGTTTTTCTTACTGTCTTTATTGATGTTGAAAATTAGCACCAAGACTCTTTTTTCCTCATCTTCCTCTACTTCTGTTCATCCGTGTAGGCGTCTTTCTTCCTTCATAGTCTCTTTCCTTCTCTTCCTCCTCCTCCTCCTTTCTCCCTCTCTCTCCCACCAAAGACATCCTTAATTCCCACGTGAGGTAACCTTGTTACAGGAAAATATGCCTCTGTTACATTTTCTTTTATGTACTCTCTCTCTCTCTCTCTCTCTCTCTCTCTCTCTCTCTCTCTCTCTCTCTCTCTCTCTCTCTCTCTCTCTCTCTCCATCACATTACCTCTATTTCTTCCTTATACTTTCCCTTGAATCTACTGTTCCCCTACTCTCTGTGTTCCACCTCCCAGTTTCTCTTCCTCTTTTCTTTCCTCTCTCTCTCTCTCTCTCTCTCTCTCTCTCTCTCTCTCTCTCTCTCTCTCTCTCTCTCTCTCTCTCTCTCTCTCTCCGTCGTTACCTCACGCCACCTGCCCATCCCACGACACTTTGACCCCCGTCTTCAAAGGTTCGAGGCAATCAGAAGAGGGATTGAGAGGATGGTCGTCCTGTGGGTCGATTGTACCGCGTTTCTCGCGAAGACGTTTTCAATACCTCTTACCCACTTCTTTTTTTACGTGTGTGTGTGTGTGTGTGTGTGTGTGTGTGTGTGTGTGTGTGTGTGTGAAATTACCTATCTGTACTGTACTGGAAGGGAGTTGTGTACATTCGTTTTAGCCCCATCTCATTGGCTTTTTCTTCACGACCATACAACTTTCTTTAACATTTCAAGCGACCAGTCAAGTCTGCCAGAACCATGAGGATTATGTAGGTCAACTCCCTTTTTTTAAGGAGTCGATTTCTTTTCTAGATTATTTATTTTTTTTTTCCTGTCTTGCAAAACGTCCTCGCCGGCCCATCTCACTGGTGGTGTAGGGCTGCTGTAGTGTCTTCCGCTGTGAAAATACTCCTGTGTGTGAGAGTCAGTTCCTCGCAAATCCTCACATTATCCACTGTAACTCCTCCTTACGATTTCCGTAGCCAAATTAGCTGGAATTCAGATAGGAATTATGTGACTGTCTCTGTGTCTATTCCTATCCTTCCTTACCTGTCCGATAGGAAGTTCTCTCAAGAGTTCCAGATATATAGGGGTTTAGCACGAGTGTGTACAGCGTACCGAACGAATATGTTTTCCTTTTTTTCTCATTTAGTTTAAATTTACTACCACTTAAAGATAGTGGTAACCAAAAACATTGACACCCATGTATAATGTGTCCGAATATATATATACATATATATTCCTTAGTTTTTAAAGGTATCTCAAATAGCACTAGAGACAATATCAAACGGCAGTGATGTGGAAGATCTTGGACCTTTTATTTATATATATATTTGTGTATTTTATGACAATGTAGTCAGGCTCTCCTCCGTAATGGTTATATGAGGTGGAAGTGTTAAAAGATAACGTGAAAATTGGGACAGTTTCTTATACCTCTTTTCTTTCCCCTCCTCCTCTTCTCTCTTCTTCTTCTTCTTCTTCTTCTTCTTCTTCTTCTTCTTCTTCTTCCTTTTCTAACAGCTCCTCTTCCCTCCTTAGATGTCTGAATTACCTGCTTGCTTAAGACTGATCCTTTCCCTCCTCCGAAGCTCTTGTCATATACTGGTTGTGTGGCTTGGGGCGTGTTAAACCCGCCCCTACCAGCGGGTGTGTGGTTGGTTGTTTCACACTCTGCCCTTGGCCAGTTGATAAATAACATCATATGTCCGGTTTAATTCCTGTTGATACGACGTTTCTGAACTTTCATAAGCACGACGACCTTACTCAAGGGTTATTTCATCGTGCCTTTAGGAGTTAAATTGCCTTCCTTTCTCTGTAGCTTTTGACCGAGTAATTATTACAGAGAACAACAGGTTCTGCTCTTTGATGTCTAGACTGGGTAAAGTCTGTGTATCCATCTCTCCGCTAGATTTTCCCAGCCCTCGACGTTGGTAAAGGTGAATAATGGGAGAAATGCTTGTGAAATTATTGTGTGTCAGTTTGCAGGACAAGAAACATGGACGTCAATTAGTGTCGGGAGTTCACAGAATCTTTGCCAGAGGTCTTGATTAATGATAATCCCCTCTGGCCGTTGGTGACATCAAGAGCTGTACAAAGTCTTTGGACCGGTTTATTTTGACGTAAATGAACATTGTGTTGTCTGTTCTTCCGTGGAAATGATTAAAAGTTTTTTTTTAGGCTGGCGAGTCCTCTCTCTTGACAGGATTATTATATTAATCCCGTGAGCACTCTGGTGCGGTCGTTGATCACGTCGACACAGCCCTGGTGTACGACGATGCTATCCTTGAGCACGTCGGATAGGATGGGTATCCTTCGATCACGACTGTACGACCCTTGGAGCACGACGGTGCGACGGCTTGAGTCGGGTCGTACCTTTTAAAAGCTTGAGGGGTCACACTGTCGTGGGCCCAGGCTCGTATCATCGAGGTCACGAGATCACTGGAGATTACCAGAGATTACCGATACTCGGATTAATCTCCCCATTCCACACGTACCCCTTTAATCCTCCCCTCTTGCCGTCTGAGCCACCCCGTCCCTTCTGCATCCTTTATAACATCTTCCCTAATTCAGTCCTTTTCCGTCCTCCTTTAATCCCATCCTTCCCAACTTCTTTTTTTTTCTTTTTCTCCTCTTACAACTCCTCTCCAGAGTCTTCAAGGTCTCTCTCTCCTTCATTTCCTTCCATCTCACGTAAACACTCTTGTTGTTTTCCCCTCGTCATCCTTCCTCTTTCATTCTCTCTCCTTTCCCATAGCCTGTAAGGACATCCTTAACTCCACGCATTCCATCTACCTCGTAATCTCTCCCACTAATATTTTCCTTCCAAGTTTTTCCCCTCCCTTTCCCCCACCCCCCTTCCCCTCCCCCTCTCTCCATCATATGGTGCCTATTCCATCCTCATCCACCACCACGCTTTTAAAGTCCGCCCTTATTACCTTCATTTCCTCCCTCTTGCTTTTTATCCCTCTTCCCTGCTGCCAGCACTCATAACGTTACCCTCCAGGGTTGGCTGTCCACACACACACACACACACACACACACACACACACACACACACACACACACCCTTCCCTCCTGCAAACCTTCCCTCTCCCACATCCATCATCCTTTATTTATTTATTTTTTTCGTCTTTCATTTTGCGTTTTAGAACCTAAGTTTTGTTCAGCCTAAAAGCTCCTCTCTCTCTCTCTCTCTCTCTCTCTCTCTCTCTCTCTCTCTCTCTCTCTCTCTCTCTCTCTCTCTCTCTCTCTCTCTCTCCATCCATTGCCTCGCCCCCTCATGTCTCTTCCTATTGTACGATGCCTAACATCTTCTCCATTCACTTCTGCAATTGTCTTCTTTCCCTTTTTTTCTTTCCATACTCATCTACCTCGTCTTTCCACTTGATCCGTTCCATGTTCCGGTAATGCCATCGTTTAACTTGTTGGCCTCTCCCGGCCTCATCCGCAGACCCGCCCTCACGTCTTCTACATTAAATCTTTTCCTCTACCTTCTAATTGCTTTCTCCACCTCGATCCTTCTTCTATCCATCTCAATCCTTCTTCTTTCCATCTCAGTCCTTCTTCTTCTCTTCCTCCTCCTTTTCTTTCTTCTCCTCCTGTCTTCCATGTTCCTTCTTCGTAGTTCCTTCTTTCCTTCCTTTTCCTTTCTATTCTCCCTTCCCGCCTTCCTTCCTTCCTCCTCCCAGAAGTAATCAACCCCAGGGAGCTAATCCGGTGATGCTTCGGCTCGTTGTGGTGAATTGGCAACCCTTTCATTACATTCCCTCTGGTGGGATTGATCGGGTGTCGTTCGGGGGATTTTATGAGGGATTCTGGTGTATTTATGACCATTAAAGGGGGAGAGCTCTCAAGACTAGTCGTCTTGTGGACGTGCTGGGGAGGATTTCTCTCTCTCTCTCTCTCTCTCTCTCTCTCTCTCTCTCTCTCTCTCTCTCTCTCTCTCTCTCTCTCTTTTAAATGTCAAAGTTTAATCTTAAATGACCCAAGAAAGGGGATCGTGTTTTTTTACACCTTTTTTTCCCCCCCTCCCCCTATGTTACATATTGTACTAAATATTTACATTAAGTGCCATGCACTTGTTGTACTCTCTTGTGTGCTGTAAAGACCCTGAAGCTTGTTCATCTCTGTAGGACGACATATGAGATATTCTAATGCCTTCATCGCCGTCTGATGTAAGTGAACTGTAACTTCTATGTTGACTTGCAAGTTAAAATGTGTTCACATTTAAGATGATCTGTCTTTTAATGTATGGTAAAACACACACACACACACACACACACACTCACACACACACTCACACACACACACACACACACACGGGGGCTTCTGGGGCTCTCGGGCTGCTGCGCTACATAGAGTAGCGGTGTATGATGGACTCCTTTCGAATGAGACGTTCTTCAGCGACACCGTATTTAGCAGGATTCCCCACGCGCTAAAACTGGGTTGTGCTGGTGTGACGTAATATACGTTCCTTGTATGCTAGCATTCTAGGTTGATACATCCATCCTCCTTGCTGAGCTCTCTCTCTCTCTCTCTCTCTCTCTCTCTCTCTCTCTCTCTCTCTCTCTCTCTCTCTCTCTCTCTCTCTCTCTCTCTCTCTCTCTCTCTCTCTCTCTCTCTCTCTCTTGTAAGCAGATATTGTGCCTGGATTTATGACTTTCCAACGTCAAGGAAGTGGAGGAAAAAAAAAAGATGAAGTGGTAGTGGAAGGAAATTCATCCTTTTGACAAAGTTTTCAGTGAGGTAAATAAAATGAGGGATGAATAGACAGGGTTTGGGTTTGTGTTGCATTATGATAGTAATTAGTTTACGGTAATCTCTCGTTCATTAGGTAACCAGGGGGTCAAAAGGTCACCTGCTGAGGGTAATGAGGTGCAAATATGGTGTATTCCGGCAATTGAGGGTCCTGGTGTGACTTGTACTCGTTGATATATAACTATGAAATTAGCACAGAATTAAGAGTGTGTCTGGCAACAATGTTTTTGATGATAAGGGGAAAGCTGTGTTCGCTGTGTATGGTCTTGTAGATGAATCTCAAAGGCTTTACGATTGCAGAGGTGTTTTGATTTCGAATAAAGGTCTTCCAGAGTCACAGTTGTGGTAGAACAAGATTAAGAAATACACGAGTCAAAGTGTCAGTCTGCTAAGTAATGGTCCTTATTAACCCACTGCTTATTAATCCTTGATCGGCAGTAGAATTCATACATGGAACTGAATATCCTCAGTGGCTTTTGCTTGACGGTGAGGTAAGATTAGTGAGAGAGACTGCGTAATGCATCTGATTCAGACTGGTATGAAGAACAACTTCAGCTGTGTTCCTGGACAGTTATTCGTCGTCAAAAGTTCTAAAAACACCTCATGTCATTGTTTTGGATGAACAGCTGCTTGCACTCCGATGGCTGTGGAAACCCTCTGATGGCAAGGGACGATGATGTACAATGTTAAGGATGTTCACATTCATATAATTTGCTGCAGTGATCTTAGAGGCTGTTGCTAGAAAAGCATCCTCAGAACGTAAATCATATCTAAAACAGATATTAAGTGTTTTCAGTGTACTGGTTGAATTCCTTCGTCCCCCAGACGGTGTTGAGAAAAATATCTGAGCACAGTTGATGGCTGATGGCCCAATTATCCATCCCCTTGGGCTCGGCTTACCTTAGCTTGCCAGTGGGTGGTGTGAGAATGGTATTACACCTTAAGGCCACTCTTGAGAACACGCTTTTAGCCTCAGTCAAAGAAAGAGGTCATCTTCAACCCACTGTGGTACCATTACAGCCTGCAGCATCAAACCATAGCCCGACTTTATTTAAAACCTTTTCTCGTGACACACATTGACGGATGGATTTCATCTGGCAGGAAATAGTGACCATAGTCATCCAGTCCATACGTGGGGAAAAGACATCCATCTTTGTGATCAAGGTTTCGGTCAAAGGACAAGTTTCTCATCACTAAACCCTCCTCCATGTATGGTTAGGTCTCCTGGCTCGTCTTCACGTACGCGTTCCATATACAACGGTTGTCCTTATAACTGTTAATGATTTCTCAGCTTTTGGCCATTATTTCCTTAAGTCCCTTATCCTTGGCTTAGATCAGCTCACAAGTGGCGCAGCAGTTTGGACAGTTGAGGACTTGGGATGAGATCGTCTCTCGAATACCTAAATGGCTTCGTGATTGTTTTCGTTCAGGACGTTTATCATGTTTTTATTGTCTTGCTGTCTCTTTCGGAAGCACTAGCATCGCCTGTTCTCAGGGTATATATATATATATATATATATATATATATATATATCTCGCATACGTACATATGATGGATTGCTGGTAATTTGAAAGTTGTTCATTGCTTAGTTTTTTCGTTCGCTATGAGGCTTACAAATAGACCAAGTAACATGCTTCAAATTGGAGGGGGAAGTGTATAGATAAAAAAAAAAACACGTCCTGTAGTCACATAGGCGTAAGAAGACCTACTGCAGATTAGCCAGAGGGTCAGGGACTGTGGGTTGGGCCTGGGAGAGAACCATTACTGCTGACTCGTCAGTCGGAGCTCAGCCCACCAGACTGATCAGGTCTCATTGAAGAACGCTGGCGTCAATAGCCTTATTGTCTAGAACGAGCAGAGGGCTTCATTACTCGTCGTCGTTCTCCTCTCTCTCTCTCTCTCTCTCTCTCTCTCTCTCTCTCTCTCTCTCTCTCTCTCTCTCCCACCCTTCTTGATGGCATGGCTGATTGTGTCGTACAGCCAAGAGTCATTCACCCGCTCCCTGCACCGTCCAGCGGCCACATTTTTCCCTCCCACTCACACTGATTGGAACTCCAGATTCTTCCTGTCGCCGTGGGAGTTACAAGCAGGCAGGCAGGCAGGCAGGAGGGAAGGAAGGAAGGAAGGAAGGCTGGTTGTGGGGGTGGGGATGCTCCTTCAGCCCGCTTCCTAACCGCCACCAGTGGAGGTTGGGAAGCGGGCTGTTGAAAGATTTGAAAAAAAACAAACAAAAAAAAACACGACCCGTTTTTGATCTTTTTTTTTTCGACGTGTGTTTTTGATCCGTCCACTTGACCACAGTATGGACTCAGGACGTGCGCTTCATCCCCCCCCAAGACGTGTACACGGGGACTAAGTCAATGACAGCAGACAAGACTATTAAACTAAGTGATTTTATCATCAACAAAAATATAAAACTCAGTCATTTTGGATACTTTATGGAAATATGGAATAATGACTTTTTATTATTTTTTTTTTTAGGCATCGCCTGTGCAGGTAAATTGAAACAGATTGTTCGGGGTAATTACAGTGTAATTAACTAAGGTACAAAGCTTCGTTATACTTTTATTGAATCATTGGATCATACATTACAGTTAGACTGTCTGATCCGCCACACATTCTATGCAGTGATCCAAATATCACATACTAGTTCTTTCACTTCAAATGTTCTTATGTTTTCCTCCTTCTCTTTTATCCTCTGTAGTTCTGTTTAAATGGCAAGTGTCTCATCCTTTTCAACAAAGGCATCTTGTAAGTCAAGCAGTTGTTACCTACGACCGACTGCTTCTCATTATGCTTGCGGGCGCACACAACCAACATGATGCGTTCTGTGATGACATAGTGTGGGGAAAGTTTTTTATCGTAGGTTCTGCATAACACGGTCCGCTTTTGATGTACAAGAAGCTGCTTAGACACGTACAGCTTGAGAGTAAGGAAAGCTTTGCTTTTTCTTCCCCCCTTTTCATAGCTCAGCTTGATGTAGGTCAAAAGATATCAAGATGGAGATAGGGGAGAAAGAATACTTCCCACGTATTCCCTGCGTGTCGTAAAAGGCGACTAAAAGGGGAATTTTCCGAAAGAATGAACAGAGAAGGGGGCCAAGTGAGGATATTCCCTCTAAGGCTTAGTCCTCTGTTCTGAACGCTACCTCGCTAACACGGGAAATGGCGAATATGTCTGTGTGTGTATATATATATATATATATATATATATATATATATATATATATATATATATATATATATATATATATATGAAAATCGGAGCCTTCTTTTCATTCTTTACATGTTGGAATTAAACCGATTTTCTGTATTTTATGCATATAACGATTGACAATGGTTATACAGTAATGCAATTATTTTTCTCCATCCGATATGATGTGTTTCAAGTTTACCTTTGAAACACTGTACAGCAGAGCATAGATTTCTTTTTTTCTTTCTTTTTTTTTTTTTACTGCGTGCTGTGGTAGTTACGCGAAACAAAAACTGAATAACATGTACTAATGACCTCGTTAGGGGTCATATAAGAGTTGGGCTCGTCTATTGTGACCATTAATTGATACGGAATGAATTTATGAGACATGGGGATGATATATATATATATATATATATATATATATATATATATATATATATATATATATATATATATTCTCTCTCTCTCTCTCTCTCTCTCTCTCTCTCTCTCTCTCTCTCTCTCTCTCTCTCTCTCTCTCTCTCTCTCTCTCTTTGTGGGAGATTCACAAGCATTCGCCCCATGTTCGGACAGGGGGTCCATTTGGGTGCCCATTGTAAAGGTAGCAAAGGTCGTCGCTGATCCTCCCCATCTCCAACACGTCGTAAAGTGTCTCGATTAATTGATCACCGATCGTAGTGCTTGATTAATGGTGATTAAGTGGTGTTGGTTAATGAGAGATTGATCATCCGGTTATACGTTGTGAAGGTTGCCTTTGAGAACGTGAGTGATTGTGATTAGACTTGACTGAGAATAGTTTGAGGATGAGTTGACCATTGAGGATGAGTTGATCATTGAGGATGAGTTAACCATTGAGGATGAGTTGATCATTGAGGATGAGTTGATCATTGAGGATGAGTTGATCATTGAGGATGAGTTGATCATTGAGGATGAGTTGATCATTGAGGATGAGTTGATCATTGAGGATGAGTTGACCATTGAGGATGAGTTGATCATTGAGGATGAGTTGATCATTGAGGATGAGTTGATCATTGAGGATGAGTTGACCATTGAGGATGAGTTGATCATTGAGGATGAGTTGATCATTGAGGATGAGTTGACCATTGACGATGAGTTGATCATTGAGGATGAGTTGACCATTGAGGATGAGTTGACCATTGACGATGAGTTGATCTTTGAGGATGAGTTGATCATTTCATCTTTGATACAGAAGTCAGACAGAACACGGTGTGTCAGTCCATCTAACTGTGACTCTCTAGGTTTTCTTCGTTTGTCTATAATTTCATCTTTTTTTTTTTCACTGGATTTTTTTTTCTTTTTTTTTTTTGGAAAGTTGTATGAGATCGAAATTTGCAGACCTTTTTCCCTGGAAAATAAAAAAGGGGGCAGCCAGACCCAGCAATCCTGATTTAGTACATTATCTCTTGATGTGTGAGATTTTATTTGTCTATGTTAATCACCGTTCTGACTTCAGCAGGTGCCATTGAATGTATTCACTGATTTCTTGGAGGGATAACACCCGAGTGATTTGGATATCCAGTGGTAAAGCATCCTCAAACATCATAAAGATAACATAATTTCTTATACTTTACTACAGGTCATTTTCGTATACTGTATCTGCGTGTAATTCAAAACTCTTTAAGTATAGCAGATGCTTAACACAGGAGGGTTACACCCTGTGCTGTGCAGTGATCACGAAAGGATACTGAAAGACTCCGTGTGCCTCATTTAGACACTCGTTCAATAAGCCTCATTTGGAGGCAGTCGTTCAATAAGCCTCATTTGGAGGCAGTCGTTCAATAAGCCTCATTTGGAGGCAGTCGTTCAATAAGCCTCATTTGGAGGCAGTCGTTCAATAAGCCTCATTTGGAGGCAGTCGTTCAATAAGCCTCATTTGGAGGCAGTCGTTCAATAAGCCTCATTTGGAGGCAGTCGTTCAATAAGCCTCATTTGGAGGCAGTCGTTCAATAAGCCTCATTTGGAGGCAGTCGTTCAATAACCCTCATTCAAATGCTGTTGGTAAGACCACATCCGTCAGCTCCCCTGCATGGCGGGAGTACCTATACCTCTCTCATGACTGTCACGACGTCTGTGTGTACACCAGTCTCGTGAATCATCGCTGAACTCTTTTTAGGTCAAGCTTTTACGGTGACTACACCGAGAGCTTAGCCGTCTGGCGCTAAAGCCGTGGGTCAGAGTGTTTGTTGGTTTGACGGGGGAAGTGACTGGACAAACATATTTCCTCGTCGCCGGTGGACAAATTGCTTTATTGATTCTCTGTCAAGTTTGCCATGAGCCTGATCGACAGGCGGGTCAATCAGAACTGGATACGCTCCCGGCTGTGCTGTTCCTTGAAGGGACGAATGTTGCAATATTTGCGTTTGGATTTTCTCTTCATAGAAAACCGGAACGAGAATTTCCCCGCTAGAGAGAGAGAGAGAGAGAGAGAGAGAGAGAGAGAGAGAGAGAGAGAGAGAGAGAGAGAGAGAGATTGGAAAGTAATATACTACGGCGTTTACATCAGTTGTGCAGAAGTCCTGATCTTTTTTTTTTTTTCATATGATATATTCCAGCATGTGTAGTGGCTAGACTTAGGAAGTAGGAACAAAAGTTCTTTTTTTTTTAGTAGTTATATGTATTCGAATATTCTGTATCTGAATATTTTTTTCAGTCCACCCTCACGAAAGAAATCCTAGATAATAGATTGAGGGCTCCTGTTTACTGAAGAATGTTGTTACACTGGCATTTCTAAATATGATCGTTCTGTCACCAGGTGCAAAACAATAAGAAATGTTAGCCAGTGGGTCAGCTCCATGTGAAAATTAGACATGATAACTCTTAGTTATTATATCGGATGTTTAGTTAGTTTTACCACTTTGTCGTCTTTGTCAAAAATTTCACCTGTCACTTGAACGTCAAAAGATCTAAGAATATTATATTGTATATAATATTATATATTATATTATATTATATTGTATCGTAAGTATTTCGAGATTTTCGAACACATATATCCCTCAAAACCTTTGGCAAATGTAGAAAATTATCATGAAAGCGATCGCGTTCTTAGTAATATTATGTATATCTCATTTCCCTCTTTGCCATGTCCACCTCTCTTTTATCATCTTACTCTGCGTGTACATCCTTCTTGCCACTTTCCTTACTTCCATTACCCCCCTTTTTTCATCTGACATATTTTTGTTCCTCTTTGTTATACGTTTGTTCTGTTTCACATATGTCTTCCTCCTACCTCCTCCTCCTCCTCCTCTTTCCCTACCTAGGGAGGGTCGATTGGGGATGGGCTATAGTCGAGATGGACCCACTGGGACCCAAGTGAGAGACCTGACGAATCTCGAAGAACATCCAATGTGTTTTCATCCTCTTGTCTCTCTCCTTTCTGTTTCCTCCATCTTCCTTTCCCACTCGTATCATTCCTTATCCATGTCTTCGAATCCTCTTCTCGTCTTCGATATATCCCCCCCACCCCCCAACCCCATCCTCCCACTCCACTTTCTTGTACCCTCCTTCTTCTCTTCCTCCCCCCACTAAACCTCCCCCCCCGTGTGGCCACGAGAAAACATACGACCTTAACATTGGCGAGCCACAGCATACACAACCTTACCCTGAGGCCCAAATTAACCAATAGATTAGATTTTATGTTTCCATCGGTTGTTCCGGAGCAGCTGGGCTAGTGTCTCCAGCTGCATGACCATGTGCTGCTGCCCTCATCACTCAGCTTCTACTGCTGCTGTTACTGGTGGCGCTGCTGCGCCTGATCACATGGGGAGGTATTATTGGCAGTAAAAGCTGCCTTTAGAAAAGCTGGTACGAGTCGGGAGGAGCCGACCAGCCGGCGAGACGACACGAAGGTAGGGGCGGGTAGTGCAGTGAGGGAGGCTTACCTGAGACATGACTTTAGACGTGATAGAAAGGAATTTGAGAGGGAGAGTCTCTCTCCTGCGAATTCATGCACGAGCGTCGGCCTTGTAGATCCATATACGACTCGGCGTCTGGGAATGCATTCGTAAGGTGATGGATTTCACGCAATAGAATTCGTATGAAGGATTTCGTAAGCGAGACGTGTCGCGTCAGCCTTGGTGTGTAAATGTACGAGACACGTGGAGGAGACTTATAACTTGGAGGTCTCGACACGGGACTTGGAGTTAGAGGGAAGCTGTATAAGGAAGTGTGCAAAGATGTGTTGGATTGAGTACGAGGGATTTGGCAGCGCGAACGCAACCTGCGAGAGTTTGGTGATGGTATTATGACCAAAGTAAGTGGAACTTTGTAGGGGACACAGTAGGTGTAATAGGTTATAAATGATGAGAAGATGAGTATAAAGGACATAACATAAGGACACCCCCCAGGTGGAGCCGGTGTACAGCACTTTAGAAACAAGCTGGTAGAACAGATTGGGAAGGCCAGAGTGCCTGAACGGTTTTGGAGGAAGATAGTTTAAGGGAGGCAGTATATGGGATGGAGCGAAGTAGCTTTAGTATGGAGTGCATCTGAATAAAACAGTGTGTGGGGTACTACACACAGGGCCCGAAGGGGAGATGAAATATGTGGGACATAGTGTGGCAGCTACACTATGTGGGACTTAGTGTGGCAGCTACACTATGTGGGACATACTTTGGAAGTAACAGTAAGATGGACATAGCTTGTAAGCCATATTATGTGGGACGTAGCATGGAGATTCTTGGAACCCCTCAGCATGTGAGGAATTAGTCTGAATGACGCTGTACGTGGAACATAGTATGGGAGACGCAGTATGTAGGACATAGTTTGAAAGAGTCAGTACGTGGGAGCTGTACTGGAAGACTATATATATGAGAGAGAGAGAGAGAGAGAGAGAGAGAGAGAGAGAGAGAGAGAGAGAGAGAGAGAGAGAGAGAGAGAGGAAGGCACAGCGCCAGGAGAACTACCCGATAGAGATGGCACGAGGTGGTGGATAATTTGAGTTAATTAGTTTGAAAGACTTAAACACGAGGGCCTGAGCAAGGGAGATAATCAAGAGAAATGGCCAAGAGAGGTGGATGATTACTGCTCCTCCCAGACACGAGTCAGCTGCAGAGGGACTTGTTGGAGGAGATGGTCTTCTGAATGGCTTAGGAAATCTAATAATCACGGTGAAGCGCCTGTTATAGATCAGCCATCAGATGGTTTGTGCATGAATAATGAAATGTATTGATTTCAGCTTCGTGAAAAGAGGAAATGGATTGATTCGACTCGCTTTTTCATTAGGGGCGACGCCATGTTCGGGGGGGTCCATCCGGGCGTCATGACCCCGTGTCGTAGCTCCACAAGGCATGGATTTCACATTGCCTCTGATGAAACCCACTTCGATACGTTCTGGAAAGCTGTAGCATGTTGAAGATGGTTTAACCTTGTCTTTGGGAATGCATGTTCTCCGTGAGGTGCACTTACGTTCGTTGTACGTCTCTGACACTCTGTCCTTCAAGGGAGCTTGGTCCCCTCTCGAACCCAAGTACTGGTGGTAGAGAGATGCACTTTTTTTTTTTCTATTTTCTTATAACATTAGCCTTCTGGTTCTCTTTTCGTTTATTCCTTGCTGTGTGCTTGCTTCACGTATACATTTGACCTCGTCAAAAGCTCTCTCTCTCTCTCTCTCTCTCTCTCTCTCTCTCTCTCTCTCTCTCTCTCTCTCTCTCTCTCTCTCTCTCTCTCTTTATATATCTCGAGGATCTATAACACACTCATTTACCCTGTTCCCATTTCATCATCCTGTTAACCGCTTTATTTGTCGTCCGTGCGCCCCCGAGCCCCCTCCTCCCATTTTCTTTTGTTACTTTTCATCAGAAATCAGTTTCCGCCGTCTGGTCTGGTTTATACTCTTTTGTCCTTCGTGTTTCCCACAGTGCCGTGTGTTTTACGACTACCTATCTCCTCTCTGTACTATACAAACAGATGTTTACATATTGATAATCATGGTGCTATTTCCTTGGCATTTCGGCCAAACTCTTGTTTGCTCTCCATCCAATTTCTCGAGGTCTTCAGTTCTCCCTCTGCCTTATCTTCACTGCTGTAACTTCGTAGGTAAACAGTCATACATTACTGTATTGCCAGCTTGATATAGGGAGCGTATAACATGTCTTGCATTAATCTCAAACACAAAATAATGGGAGATGGCTTAAGATGATTGCGTTTTGGTGGAGATGAAGAATGATAATGTTTACGTCGTGGGTAGTATATATATATATATATATATATATATATATATATATATATATATATATATATATATATATATACGTGTGTATGTGGGTGGGTTGGGCTATTCTTTCGTCTGTTTCCTTGCGCTACCTCGCTAACGCGGGAGACAGCGACAAAGCAAAATGAATGAATATATATTGATGGATTAGATGGCTATGAGCAGTTAGATGATATGAAGTTAAGTCCATACCAAGCGTCATTTATCGAGTGTACAAATATTGGTATGGATGTGTGGTACTGCTACCGATGAAGCTGGGGTGGGTATCGGTAAAGTTGGTACTGATATCGGTGAAGCTGGTACCGGTATCGGTGCAATTGGTAATTTTGTCGGTGAAGCTGGTTATGTTATCGGCAAAGTTAACATATGTTTTTGGGATTATTATTAATGGAATTGGGAATGTGTATCGGTGAATCCATTAAAGTTATTGACGATTTTGTTGTTACTATCGGTGAATGTGGTACTGGAACCAGAGAAGTCGGTAATGTTATCGGTGTAGTCGGTACTGTTATCGGTGTAGTCGGTACCGTTATCGGTGAAGTCGGTACTGTTATCGGCGAAGTCGGTACTGTGTTATCGGTGCCCCTACAGATTTCCTGGTGGACTCTGGGGGAGCAGGCAATAATTTCCTACTCAGCTCTGTGTGACGTATGGTGTGATTAAACCGAAATTAAACCAAGTTTTACTGTGACTTGAGGGTCATAAATTACTCTAATTAAAATTGCATGTTCATTTGTTTTGCACTAATTATTATAATAATATTATTTCGGTGGACTGCGTTGAGATATATTCTGTATATATATTTTTTTATTATTTGCAAGTATTTTGGGGTTTTGGGAGAAAGAGAAAAAATAGAATTTTGCTGGAGGTAAGGTTTTTAAAAGAACATTTTACCATTTTCATTTATAGGTAAAGAAAACGAGAATTGTTATTAAGTGCTGGAGTCTTCCATGGCCAGATTTAAGTGTATGCAATTTATATATTTTTTTCTTTCGTTCGAGTTTGGTTGAACTGTTTTGTATCATCATCTTTCTCGTAAGACATTGAGACGAGAATCCCATACTAGATTCAGGCAGTGTCGGCCCTTATGCAAAATTTTCCACACGAAGCATTGTATTGACACCGTCTTCGTATGATGAAAAAGAGTCTGCATGTAGAAATAGATGATACATCTGATGCTTGCGTGATGTATCGCTTTACTGTATAGACGCAAATGAAATACCTTTTAGACTGTCGTAAACCTGATCACTAAATCGTACAATATGTTTCATGGAAATATATAAGAATGACGAATAACACATCTTCTAGATTGCCTTTGATCCACTTAATCATATACGATACAAATGGGAGCATATGACACGGTCCGTCCCACCTGATGAAAAGTCATTTGAATTTACAGCTTACGAAACGAATTGTCAGGAGGAAAAGCTTGGGAAACGCGGGAGAGAGAGAGAGAGAGAGAGAGAGAGAGAGAGAGAGAGAGAGAGAGAGAGAGAGAGAGAGAGAGAGAGAGAGAGAGAGGAGGAGGAGGAGGAAGGAGAAGGTGGATCACCTATCGTTACGGTGTTATATTTTTCTGTCAGTTGGTTTGGTCTGTCAATTTTTTTTTTTTTTCCCTTGACCAATTTTACTTTCCCATTAAAAGCGAAGATCCCCCCACCCTTCCCACCCAGAGGGCTATTATAATGCTTGTGGATCCTCCCCTTTCTTTCTTGAGATACTGCTGTGGCCTCCCCTCCCTCTACTTCGTCATCTTTCGTTATCTTTCCTTAGACGTACTAGGAGGAGCAAGATTGGGCGTCACGCTACCAGTTCTCCTTCGCTGTGAGATTAATTGCCTTTATCTCTCGTTCCATCTCTCTCTCTCTCTCTCTCTCTCTCTCTCTCTCTCTCTCTCTCTCTCTCTCTCTCTCTCTCTCTCTCTTAGTAGCGCGATACTGCGTCACACACACTCTCTCTCTCTTCATCCTTGAGATATGAGCAAGATGGCGTTGTGTTAATCCTCGTCCTTCAGATCCTGAGTCACCTTTCCTCTCCCTCCTGTACCCATGAGGCTGCTGCCATCGTCCTTGCCACCACGTCGTCATTCGTCCCACACTGCCTCCTCTCTTGAGATGCTGTCATATACCCCACTACCATCACTCACTCACCATGCGATCTCCTCGTGTGAGATATAGCAAGGCTTGTGTGCGGTCCTCGCTAGTCTTCCCCGCCCCCAACACACCACCCCAAGTCCATCTTGTCTTGGGCTGCTGCTGCTGCTGCTGCCTCGTGCCAACGGTGCTCCCCGGAGGTCCTCGGAGATGCATTCCCTGCGCCTCCTCTCCCTCTCGTACGAGGTCCTCAGCCTTCGTCTCCTCTCCTTTCTCGTAGGAACTATACAGTGGATAGTCAGTGCCTCAAACCTTCCTTCCGTCCGCCTCTTGTCACATCCCTACACTGCTTTATTCTTCCAGGTCACCCCGCCGCCACCACCCTCCACCACACCACTCCTTTTTTTGTAAATGTTACCTCCCTTATGGTTCCTTACTTTACTTAAGGTTCTCCCTTTACTGTCGCTGTCTGAGGGATGCCGCACCTCATCATCTTTACCTCCGCCTCCTTACCCTTCATTCTGTGAGGTATTGCTCTGTTCTTACACTCCCTCTAGCTCTCTCCTTCGCTCACCTCTGCTTTCCCTGGGATTTACGTCCATGCTTCTATAATGCCTCATTCCTCATCTCACATTTCGTTGCACTGTTATTTGAAACACACACACACACACACACACACACACACACACACACACACACACACACACACACACACTTTTTCTATCTCACTCGCCATCATCATTCTTTCTCGTCTCTTGATAAACTTTTCCTCGCGTTTCTTTCCTTCTCCGCTTACCTCCTCCTCCTCCTCCTTCTCTTTCTTCTCCCCCCCAACGCCACCTCGCTCATCCTCTTAGGGCCTCGTTCTCCCTTTTGTATCCCCGGTTATCAACTGATATTGCTCAGCGCTCACTAAATCCCTATCCTCCTGATCCTATTATCCTTCACCTCATTCTTCCGCTCCCCTACGTACAAATACCATCCTTTGTTTCTTGTCTTTGATACTCCTCTCTGTATTTTCTTCCCTCGTAACCTTTTCACTCCCTCTTCTATACCTCCATTGTATTTTGCCTCTCTGTATCTTCTCTACCCACATCACCACAGTTTTGCTCTGTTATTTCGTTCTTTTAATCTCATTCATATTTTATTTATTTTGTAGTTCCACTCATCATTTCCCCGTCGCACTTTTTATCTTTCTCTTCACTCTTTCCTCCTTCGTGTTCCTTTCATTTACCACGTTATCACCTTTCTCTCGTCACTCTATTACTCCACCTAGTTCTCCCATGACCCCTAGACGACCCCCCCTTCTCTCAGCCTCACACCAAGATTAACAAATGATATGCCAGCAGAGAGAGGGTGCAACACACCAGGCACGACCGCTCCCCCGTATTTGTGTTGCACATTTTGTATATGTGAGCGAGACTCACTCGGAGGGAAACGGAAGATTTTTTCGCTCAGTCGATATAGCTTGATGTAGATGAAGTTCAGAGACGTAAAGGCCAAACAACCAACCAAGTATACAGGGATATCCTCTATATATATCTGTAGCTTCACGTTCACCATGATTTGTATAGCTGTGTTTACAGTCAAGTTGGTCGAGTGCCTTATGGCATGTCGCCCACATCATGGCATATGGGATGGTAAATGCAGTTGACTAAGCTGCTAAAGTAATTAGCTTAGCTTCAGTAGTGTTTGAGTAGCTGTTCTGAGGAGACGAACACTTGCCACACTGTAACATGATCCCCTGTGTCTTGAAGACGGGCTTAGCTGATTGAGTGATAAGGGAATTATCAGGAACGAATAGATGTGTTGTTTCATCTCTCTTGACAGAGTCTAGAAAGTGAGTCAACCAGATTACAAAGGACGAAATTTGATATCAGAAGCGTTTGATCTGATAAGACTATGCATTTATGTATGATCTTGTAGCACTGAGTGTCTCTGGCGACTGTCGCGAATGAAGTAGTAATTCATGACTGACGAGAGCCGGAAACGTTGACGTACCAAACGTTTTCCTCTCGCTCTGCAGTTTCGTCTGTCCTCTGTGCGCCGCTGGCTGGTCCGGCGGAAGAATGGAAAGAAAAAGAAAAAAAACAAAGGAAAAATTCCGTCGTTCCACATACGTTTCTTTGATTGTCTCGATGTCTGAGGTTTGCCTTTGTGCACCAGGATGAATCTAACTGTTAATCAAATCATCTTGAATACTGGTATTTGCGCGGTGTAATGCTTGTGTTGTGACGGAGGGTTTTACGCTCGTGTTGTCCCGTATTGTAACTCTGCAAACACTCTCCATCTTTTACGCGAGGTTCCCCATTCATCGACTAGTATGAAAGGAGAGGATGAACAGCTGTGTCGGTGCGTGGGTCGCTTGCTCCGTCCGGGATTCGAACCCCAGTATCAGGGGAAATGTGTGATCACTCCGTCGTGTGTGTGACCTGCCGTAACGTGTCACATACGTAACGTGTTTGTTGTGTAACGGGAAGAGAGTTTTACATTCTTGTTGCCCCCCCCCCTCGTCTTTAAACTTCGTACATTTACTTTTTCCCCTTTATCGACCCCCGGACGGGTTGCCTGTGGGAAGACGGCCGCGCCCAGGATTCGAACTCTGGTGTGCGTGTGTGTGAATGATGGTAAGCAAAGCAAGCCACTGCACCACGGAAGCTCGTGTGTGTGTGTGTGTGTGTGTTCGTGTGTGTTGTGTGTGTGTGTGTGTGTGTGTGTGTGTGTGTGTGTGTGTGTGTATGTGTGTGTGTGTGTGTGTGTGTGTGTTCGTGTGTGTGTGTGTGTGTGTGTGTGTGTGTGTGTGTTACGGGGAGAAAGTTTTACATTCGTGTTGTCCCGTCTCCCAACCTTGTATATATGTACCATGTCTTTACTCCTATGTATGTATGCGCACACATAGCCCCTTGCCTATACATGTGTGGGTGTGGGTGAGTGTGATCCTGTTTGTAATTACCTATTTGCACTGTACGAGGAGAGGGGGGAGGATGAGTTTGACCCTCGTAGGACCTTTAAAATTTCATTCATTTTCAGTAGATGTAATTTTTTTTTTGAAAAGAAATTCCAGTAATATGTCGGGGGGGATTTCCTCGCTGGAGGAAATAAGGGCAAAGCCCCTTTTGCGGTTCATTCCATGTCCGATACTGGTCATAAAACCGAAATGAGCTCGTAAAATTCACAAACATCCGCATCGGAATTTCTAGAAAGTTACAGACCATTAGGGAATGATATCACGTAAACAGGAAACAACCCCCCCATCCCGCGCGTTTCACTTTATCAAAAGTTAATATAGAGAGAGAATCTCCAGGGGAAAAAAGAAGATACTTTCCAACCTTTTCTTACTTACAAAATAACAAAAAAAAAAGCAAAAAATAAGAAGGTTGTTGCGTATTTTATGCTTTTATTTGAACGTGAAAAAAAAAAATAAACTCCCCCCTTTTTTTTTCTTCTACCTTCCTTCCTTGCTACCGCACTTTCTGAAATTAGAGGGGCGGAAAAAAAAGAAAAAATCCCTCGATTTATTATGGTTCCGCGTTGAACAAGAGGTTCGTATACCAAGTTTTTTTTTTCTTTTTTTTTTTTTTTAATCGCCGAGTTGCGAGATAATCCCGGCGTGTATATGATCGCTCTCCGCCTGAGGACTCTTTGAAGCAGCTGGTCGATTATGGGTACCTGATTTGAGCTGATGTGTGTGTGTGTGTTTGTATGTGTGCATTTACGTATGTATACCTAAGTTTAAGACAGTTTACGTACAAGATTTACGAGTCTAAAACTCCCTCTCCGTCACCCACAAACTTTGGTCTCAAATAGTATACTCACATACACTCATACCTACGCCTACATACAGAAATACTCACATACACTCATACCTACGCCTACATACAGAAATACTCACATACACTCATACCTACGCCTACATACAGAAATACTCACATACACTCATACCTACGCCTACGTACAGAAATGAGAGGACAGATGATGAGGAGATAACAGTGCAGAGGGAATGCAGAGAAAGACCAAAATGTTAGGGGAATGTGAAAAGCATTAAGGCCTCTGGAAGTGAATCAAATAACAGGAGACATGTTGAGAGAATAGGGTCAGATGGCACACAAGTGTTTTCATGCAGTGCTTGCCGAGCCTGGGGTGAGAGTAGTGCACCAGAGAGAGGTGGTGTGAGGGCGAATGCACCATTTATATCTGTACAAGGGAAAGGATGGTGACCATAACGTAGGAAGTGTTGGGTGGGAATTATTATCTTAAATTGTGGAGGTTATATGCACAGGACAGAGCTGTAAAATAGTTGGATTTAAGTTCATTCCAAGGCGTAGATGATTAAGAAATGGGTAGTTGAGAAACTGTACGACGAACCGTAAAGTGAATACAGCATGTGCTACGAGGTAAAAAAAGAATTTTGTATCACGAGTGATATGGGTTGGAATGGAAAATGTTGGCAATGCTACTGTGTATGGGGAACTGAAATGGCTTTAAGTGTTGAAGGGTTTCTCTCTCTCTCTCTCTCTCTCTCTCTCTCTCTCTCTCTCTCTCTCTCTCTCTCTCTGAAGTGTTGAAAGGAGTGTGTGCCAAAACAAGTGGAGGAAGGGGCGTGTAGTGTGAGGGTGTGTCTAGGGTGTGTTATGGCCCCCCATACATCCGTTTGATGTTTATACAAATCAGGTAAGGAGGTTCTGGAAGTTGAGGATCGTCCAAGAATAAGAAATGAATGAAGAAATAAGATTGAAGAGGGAGAGACATTGTTAGAATGAGATGATGCAAAAGAGAGAGAGAGAGAGAGAGAGAGAGAGAGAGAGAGAGAGAGAGAGAGAGAGAGAGAGAGAGAGAGAGAGAGAGAGAGAGAGAGAAAATATACATATTTTAACGTGAAAAAAAAAATTTGAACTACTATAAGAATGTCTGACTCGAGGAGAGGGAGAAGTTAGAGGGAAGCCTGTAATGTAGTATAGTGTCAGTGATGTTTTGAGGTTACGTTTGGGTGTCGCTCTGTGCTAGGCTCTGAGAGACAGAATACTAGAGGCTGTGAGACACAGTATACTGGAGGCTATGAGAGACAGAATACTAGAGGCTGTGAGACACAGTATACTGGAGGCTATGAGAGACAGAATACTAGAGGCTGTGAGACACAGTATACTGGAGGCTATGAGAGACAGAATACTAGAGGCTGTGAGACACAGTATACTGGAGGCTATGAGAGACAGAATACTAGAGGCTGTGAGACACAGTATACTGGAGGCTGTGAGAGACAGTATACTGGAGGCTATGAGAGACAGAATACTAGAGGCTGTGAGACACAGTATACTGGAGGCTATGAGAGACAGTATACTGGGTATACGAGATTTGATTATTCAATTGTAGTTGAATGATATCTAATGTAAGACGAAGAATGTTGAATGTGATTCGTACTGTATAATACATTCGTTGGCTTATTACTCGTATAGGAACGAACATTCGAATCAAACTGGGGATGTTTCTGTAGTTCATTTGTTGATAATTCATCATGGGTTGAGGTTCACAAATGAAAATGTAAAGAAATATATAAAAATGAAATAAGACAGTTCGCATGAAAGGAGGCTTGAATATTATTAACAAGGAAGTGAAAACTGACAACCACACAATTCTCGCGCGTCGTTAATAACCAAGGAAAATATCACTCTCTTACTCGTTAATTCACGTGTGATTCATTACTGTAATTCGTAACCATGATACAGCCTAGGTGACTACCCTGGACCCATTAAGGATTATATTCCCTCTCACACACACATCGCCTGTCTTAAGAGAAGTGACAGTGAAGTGAACATCTTTCGTGAGAAGGACAACACTAGGTTACATATTCATCCCTTCCTGATTCATGCATGAAGTTGTATCTGTTGTTTGGTGGAGAGACAGTCGCTGTGGCCTACGTAGTGTCACAGTCGGGAAGAGAGAGAGAGAGAGAGAGAGAGAGAGAGAGAGAGAGAGAGAGAGAGAGAGAGAGAGAGAGAGAGAGACCTGCGACACGCTGATCTATTACTGTCGTAAGTTTAAAGACAAGATGGCTGGGTGAGTGGTGAGAGAGCGCGTTGCGTCTTGGTTTACGTCTTTGGTACTGAAATCATCATTGATTACATCATCCATTATGTATGGATATTGACATGAATTAGATACGTATTGCTACGAATTATCAAGCTTATGCTCGGTTTCGTTTAGGGGGGAAAGAAACACGAAGCAAGATAGTCAATGCAGGTCAGAATACACCACTTGGAATTTACATGCGCTCAACATCTGGCCCGTTTATTACAGCAGAAATAACCCCTTGGCTTGGAATTAACCCCTGTGTTGGATTACCTGAAGGGATTGGGAATAACGTGGATGATTTAAGTGTGTGTGTGTGTGTGTGTGTGTGGTGGAGAGAGAGAGAGGGGGAGGCCGGCCGGCAAGAAACTGCTTTATGCCTCATATTAATACCAGATCTACTGTACAATTTATGCGCCAGCCCGCAAGTAAAACGACGGCTAAATACAACGAATTACACTGAAAGGTGGCGAGCAAATACAGAGATTACAGTTGGGGGGGTGCCTGGGATAATTTACGGTCGGTGTGCATATAGCGAAGCATAGATCACACACAGTAGAGGGTGGGACAACCCTATCCTTCATGTAGCATTTAATCTGACATATTACATCGTTTACGCTCTGAAGGGAATTCCAGTCTTCTTGTTTCCCGATCAAAGCATGACTCCTATCAGGCTCTGCCAGATTTAGAATTAATGAGGTAATTACCATAAGTAATTTGAATTACACCCGGGGAATATATATATAAATATATTCTTTCTTATTATTATCAAACAGTCCATCGTAATGAGCAGCCTTACATAGAAATACAGTCGTATACACATTACGACGTGGGAGTACAGGAAGGTGAAGATTGACGACGGGGTTAAAAACTGTGCGTTTCTTCCTCCTCCTCCTCCTCTCCTCCCTCACCCTCTCACTGCAGCCTGCCTGCATGGACGCCCTTGGAGAGCAGTGCATCGCCTCCCCTCCAACGGTGAAGGTAAAAGTTATTCCCAGACCCAAGATAAATTCCCAGGGCGCTGCAATCAAATGGCTCGAGTTACAGTAACTGTACTCTGGCTCCCTAGTGCTGTAATTAAAACTTAATGTCTCTCTAGGGTTGCGCGCCAAGCCTTGTGTCTCTTAATGGATGCAGCGCTGAAGTTTATCGCCATCTAGAGCAGTAATTAGAAATATATCGTCCTCAAGAGTTTTGATCACAGTTTTTAGAGACGGTGAAGTCAGACTGAGGTGTATTGGGAGGCTTATTACACTATGGGGTTTCTAGTTGTATATTGGGAAGTTTATTACACAATGGGGTTTCTAGTTGTATATTGGGAAGTTTATTACACTATGGGGTTTCTAGAAACAGTCGTATACTGGGAGGTTTATTACACTATGGGGGTTTCTAGTTGTATCTTGGGAGGTCTATTACACTATGGGGGTTTCTAGAGGTATATTGGGAGATTTTTACGCTATGGGGGTTTCTAGTTGTATGTTGGGAGGTCTATTACACTATGGGGGTTTCTAGAGGTATATTGGGAGATTTTTACGCTATGGGGGTTTCTAGTCGTCGATTATATTGTTCTTTATCCTTACAGCGGAAGGGTAAAAGGGCTGGTGTATAAGAGGTCAGTGGTATCAGGGTTCTCTAGAGAAGTTAGGGATTCTATAGTTCATAGTTTCCCCCCCCTTACACTCACCCGCCGTGCCACTAGCCCAATCCCACCACTAACCTTCCCTGCCACTAACCCAGTCCCACCACTAACCTCAGATCATAGACCCAAAGCCACTCCGCTCATGAATGCGGGTGTGTCTGGATGTCTACAACACGTGCGCGTATATTTTCCATGAGAATATTTGTCTGTCGTAATGTGTGTGTTTAAAAATTATGTAAACTTTCCAATGCGTTTACGTACCTTGTGTGTATATATATATATATATATATATATATATATATATATATATATATATATATATATATATATATAGCATGAATTATGCGTGTATAAGTAATTTTCGTATTAGTTTGGATTTTGTTTGTTTTTCGTGCGCGAATACAAATGTGAATGTGTTATTGGCTGTGTTGTTGGTGCCTGTATACTGGAACCTAATGGGTTTTCCGGGGGAAAAAAGAGTAAAAATATTCAATTAACAATTAACGTAGATATTAATTTAATTTGTTTCAGGGTCTAGTGGAAAAAAAATCGTTTTGTTACAAATATCCGCTCTCTCTCTCTCTCTCTCTCTCTCTCTCTCTCTCTCTCTCTCTCTCTCTCTCGAAAAATATTTAGTAAAAATAGATAGCCCCCCTTTTTTTTTGGGGTACATTTTTCATGCATTTCGGAGGGAAAAGATTAATTCATATAGGATTTGTATCAACGTAGGATATACCACACAGAGGGCATCCTAGTTGTTAAAACCAAGAACATTTTCCTTAAGGAACCCCTTGCAGCTCTCTTAAGGTTGCGCTCCATTCAGCAGCAGGGTACAAGATGGTCTCTCCTTTGAAAGACGAGGAGCACTTTGATGACAGTGTGTTCCATCAACTGACGGACGATAGCTAAATACCATGATTGCTAATTACTGCGCTAGGGAAGTTTGTATCGCATGCTAATTACTGCACTAGGGTAGTTTGTATCGTACATGCAATACCGATTGTATAGTCTCCAAAGCGTATCCAGTGGGTCTTGTTGGGGCCGGAGCGGCTCGCTCCGCAGCTGTCTTGTACCCCGGGCAAAAGGAGGAGGAGGAGGAGGAGGAGGAGGAGGAGGAGGAGGAGCCCCACGAGCAGGCGGTAGTAATGCTTGAGGGACACAGGCGAGCGACGTGAGGCACTCCTTAGTCATGACGCACGGGGCTGAGTAAGTTGTCCAATCCTGAACTACCGTCGTAGTTCTGGTGGTCACTCTCCCTTTCTTCTTCTGCTACTACTACTACTACTACTACTACTACTACTACTACTACTACTCTCTCTCTTTCTCTCTCTATCTCTATCTATCTATCTATCTATCTATCTATCTATCTATCTCTGTCTGTGTATCTATCTATCGCTATATCTCTCTCTCTCTCACTCTTATCGCAAACAAGAGTCAGGAATTCGAGTACACATACACACACACACAGACACACACACACACACACACACACACACACACACACACACCACACACACACACACATACCGTTGTTCTGGGAGAGCGTACAGCAAAAAAGAAAAGGAAATTGAACGTGAATCAAAATAAAAGCAATGCTGGTTGTTTTTGAAAAAAAAAAAAGATGAAAATGAAAATAAAAAGGTCAGTGTTGAAACATAGTGATGGATAAAAGAGATGGGCAACAAGATTTCGAGTACTGGAAAGTGATATGAGGAGACTAACTGTTTCAGGGTCCATGGGGGTAAAAAAGAAAAAAAAAATATATGTGTGTACAGAGGAATTACAATGTTTGTAAGAGATCCATGATATTGAATACAACCGATCAATTGTCAGTGGAGCTTTGTTAAACATGCGACTCTGCCTGCAACAGGAGAATGATAGGCGGCGAGTGTGGCTTTAAACCTTTATTCAGACTTCCAAAACACATTGCACCGAGTTAGACTGAGCATTGGACACAAGGTGGAAGTGCAAGGGAAAAAACACGGGATGGTTGGGGGACCTGGTTGGGAAGAGTTAACATTGTGGAATGTCCTTGATATAGGTATGAAAAACAGGTGTATATAATGCACTGTGGGAGATCATGAAGAATTTTACACGTGGATGATAATAAGACTTGCCAGACTACAATGTGGTTTTTTTTTTCTTCATTCGTGCATTTACAGTTGCCTTTACTTGATCGATCTGCTTCATGAATGGTGTTGCAGCACAGTGCGAACTGAGGTTCGGTACAATGATGCTTTTTTTTCCAGAAACCATAACTGGTGTAAAGAATTCCTTGTGAGTAGCGTCTTTTCTCTTTTTATTTATCGTATGAAATAATAGTCATCCTTTTTCTTTCCATGTGTGAGTTAGACAAGGATTTTTTATCGTCTTTTCTTTTTTTGTTTTATCGTATGAAATAATAGTCATCCTTTTTGTTTCCATGTGTGAGTTAGACAAGGATTTTTTTTTGTTTTTCTTGTTCCATTGTTCAAGAATTGCTCTTTTCAGATTTTTATGAGATGCTTGTAATGTTGGAGTACAAAAAAAATGTTTGTGGCTAAAGAAATCATGATATCGAGCTTTTTTTTTTTTTTGAAGTATTGTATTGTACTGACTGAAAGTCTGTGTTTAAAAACCCACACTGAAATAAATATATGATAATATTTACAAGCTCCAAGAGTAAAACTTCGTGTAAAAGATCTTTTCCCCCAACTAATTAAGCGGTTGAAGAATATCATCAGCAAACTGTCAAGATAGAGTCTCCATTATGAGTTCTAGACAAAGAAAACGAGACCGAAGGAAAACGAGAACGGGTTGACTATTTTTTGTTTTTTTTTTGAGCTTTGAAGCAAGTATGAAGTCTGGCAAAATTGCTGCATTGTTTATTTGATGTGGTATTTGCAAAGTGTATAGTACCCCAGACTTACACCCCCAGGTGTCCTATTTCTAAAGATTAAAATGTTTCCATCAAAGGGCCATGTAAACAGAGAAAATGTAATAATGGTCTTGAATATCTTTCGATTGATGGCCAGAGCTTGTCGTTGACAGCCACGTAATGACCCTGGCTGGCGATAAGCCATAAAGCCTAGAGAGCGAGTCTGTCAGCCAACCAGGCGACCAGCCAACCTGTTTCTTATTCCGTAATTCATATATATATATATATATATATATATATATATATATATATATATATATATATATATATATATATATATATATGTAAACCAAATTTATCTCAGCTCGTTTAAAAGACATTGATTTGACCATTACACCCACACCATCTTTCACTGTGATGCAGTTTATAGATAGAGATGCACATTCTCAAGGGATATTATTCATTCATTATTCTTGATGGTGTTTGTTGCCCTCTGGTCTTCTGTTCTATTGTGATGGTTGTGGCTACGTATAAAGGTATAGCATGAGTTTTGTCTCAAGTGTATTTATTGAAGAAAAAAATATTATGACTTGGTATATGTTAAGCACTTTCATTCGTACACAGAAACACTTCGGACGCAAACGAAAACATACAAAGACACATACACAAACAAATACTCAAGCACATACGAAGAAACAAACGAAAACAAACATCTGCTACAGATTTTAACCCATGAAAACGTACACTGACTCATTTAAGTATGTACATACACATCACATATTGGGACGCATAAACACTAAGTTATATATATATATATATATATATATATATATATATATATATATATATATATATATATATATATATATATATGTATATATATATATATAAACCTGCATATTCTTATACAGAAAGATACGGAGAACACACACACACTTTGGCTTAGGCTGGATTGTACGTGTGTGTGTGTGTGTGTGTGTGTGTGTGTGTGTGTGTGTGTGTGTGTGTGTGTGTGTATGTATACACACTTAGGAGTATAGACATAGTACATATATACAAGGTGAATAGACGAGGCAACACGACTGAAAAGCTCTCTCCCCCGTAACACACAAACAGTAATCACCCAGCTTCAAGGAAACGCCGATTGGCAGCGGGCTTACAGAAGTTTACAAGGCTACACGTCGGTATAGAAATTCCAGGGATGGGTGTTTCCCAAGTGTAGAACTCTTCCTCCATTCTGAACACACACACACACACACACACACACACACACACACACACACACACACACATATAAACTCGCACATCACGCGCGCGTTTGGACAGGGACGAAGGCTAAAGCTAGACATAATATATTCCTTTCTTGGCTGTCCATTATTCAAGGGGTGTCTTCTACAGCAGCCCATGGGGGCTGGTGAACACTTGCGGAACATGAGTATGGGCTGGAATATATATGTATATATATTCTGAAGCGAAGATATGTGTATTTCATCGCTAAAAACTTGCATAATTCCTCATACAAGCATCTTGCCTCTCTATGATATCGGTAATCTATGACAGAGATAATGAGTTCTGTCCCTGACGGGAACCTTCAATGATATATATATATATATATATATATATATATATATATATATATATATATATATATATATATATATATATATATACACTCATGTAAATATAAACGTATACTTATATACATACATTTAGATCCGTCGCATTTAATCTGCAGTGAGCGTCTATGACATATTTGGCCGTGGAGTTCGCTCATATATTTTTCTCATCCTGATAAAACCGGAACTTAAATCATCATTTTCGCGTTCGAAACTTTCTGGTCTGAGCATTTCCATCGACACGCGTCCTCCCCAGGCGTGTAGAAATGGCGTCACTCTGTCTCCGTGGGCGTTTTTGTTTTTTTTTCCTTGCCCTCCTCCTCCTCCTCCTCCTCTTCCTCTTCCGAAACTTTATCTCGCTGTCGTTCTTTTAATTCTCAAATAAACTGAGGAACTGGAAGCGTTTGTCAGCAGATTGTTTTCCAAAGTGTAATTTGTCACTTGTTCATGACTGCGTGGTTCTGGCCGGGAGGGAGAGGGAGCGGCACGGTCTATCCTTAGGAGAGATACATTGAGGCGAGATGTGGAGGGAGTGAGGGAGGAACGGATTACGTTCCTCATGTCTTGCTATGTTGCTTAGTGTTGTTGATTTGTTATTGTTAGTGTCTGTACCCATATATATATACTTTTTTCTGACGTGAGTAGTATTTTCTATGATACTTTTTATCAATATAGCTGTCCGTGTGTTTTTACGGTTTTGTGTATGTGCATGTGTGCCTTTTGGAGTGTATGTGTTTGTGTTAGTGGAGACGTTTAACGCATTTTTTTTCCCTCTTCAGTATTACATTAATCTCTCTATTGCTTTCTGAAGACTAAACCTTGCACTTATTTCTATTTTGTTTCCACTTTGCATCTCTTCCATCTCCAAATTTCATAGGATTCATAAGGCACATAGAGCCTTTGAAGTCGCTCTTACACAGACACATATGCCCAACCCATGCGTACTGTGTTCTAATGAAGTATGGATCTTCCCAACTACCACTGATAATTGCAGTATCCTACTCCTGAAGTCACGCGCAGTCCAGTGACTATTCTCTCGTTCCAGACCCACATTTCACGTCCTGACATTATAGTGGAGTGCAGTGCCGCCGCTAGCCCATTCCAATCACAAAGAGTTTTTCCTCATATTATGTGTTGCTGATCTGGCAATATTTCATTTTAGGGGCTTCGGTGAACGAGACATATACCAACGCATTTCTGCTGATGGTGTCTGAACCATATTCCAGTCAGAGAGAGAGAGTGAGAGAGTGACCACTGGAAAGTTGAGTGTAACATGTTATTCGACTTAGTAGTCTTTTATGTCTTGAGTAAAGTTTGATATGATATATCTAACACATACGATACATCATTTGTGGTGAGTAGACGTCTCCATCCAAGTCTCTCTGGAAATTCTCAGTGCTGGGCCAGACTCCGAGAGGGACTTGGCTGTGGGTGTGTGACGTCTGGAAGACCGATATTCATACCCTCCTCACGAGACATGCTAAGAGGTGACGGCGATACATGCTGCCCTCCGTCACAAGAGCCTTAAAGAGAGATGTTAACCAAAGTGCACCATGGGAGAGGGGAGAGTTGAGGACTGATTCTTTCTTCTTATTTTTTTTTAAGCGTACGTGTTTCTGAGGATGTTGTGCCGGAATGGGGATGGTAAATCCACACTTCTTTGGTGTGGTTATATTTCTAAGGATCTTAGTCTCGCTGTCCTACCTTACAACTCATCTCAGACCCCTTCATGGTTCGCTTTCCTACCATGTCCCCTCCACTTCAGGTCCTCCCCAGTTTAAACTCACACTCTGACTTTCTTGTCCCTCCCACCCCCAACCCACTATCCTCCAGTGGATACACTTCATAACCGTATATTTTTGTTCACTTTAGCTCGCAACTTCTCCCTTTCACACGCTGCTGCCCCAAACACAAACATCAACTTCTTGAGCTCCTGTCTCGGGTCCCACTACCAGAGCCGCGTCATCTGAATCTCCCCCACCCCCATCACCCACGGCACACCATAGACCACCCCCTGGCCATTCCTCCAAGACCCTCCCACTTAACCTCCCTCGAGACAGTCTTGCCAAAGACCTTCCTGCTGCAAAAGTAGTAGTAGTTCGAATCTTAACTAGAACAACGACAGGTCGAATCAGTGAGTGAATTAAGTGATCGATTATTAGATGAGGGCGAATGGTGGCTGAATGATGCATTGTGAAGGTTACGAGACTTGCGTACCTGAATAAGGTAACTTATTATAAGATTCGACCTCTCTAGAGGGTCTAGGGACGGCCATGGTGATGTCTAGGTTCCTCTCGTGAGTTACTTAGGCAGTCAGAGGAGCACGCGAGCATTAGGACCGTATTTGCATATGAAAAAGCCATGTTAAAGTGTTGATGTTTTCTGTGAATGACGAGAGAGAGAGAGTACTTCCTTTCTCTTCCGCGATGACTGCTGCCTAGAACGTATTACTTGCTCATTAAACACATTCTTGTGCATAGTTTAGAAAAGTGTTTGATTTCTTGTTTGTGCCATAGAATTGACGATTGGTATTTGATGTTCTTTTTTTTTTTCAACAAGTACGATTAGTGGTGATGCTGTGTGTAAGGGATGTGTATCAGTGTGATCACGAATGCAGGTCGTGTTGATACGTGATGTATCTGTCTGTCTGTCTGTCTGATCACGTATCTATGACTTAGCATCATCTAGTCATTGCTATGGAGTTAAGAAATATGTGTTTCGGGCCGTGTTACTGCTAGTAATGGTGAAGTGTACAAAGAGGGAAAAAAAATAGCATTTATTTCATATTGAAATGTGTGAATCAGGACACTGCTATATATAATGTCAGTGTCACCTTCATTGATGAATAACATATTTAGTGAAGTATCTGATAATTGTGTGTAAATGATTTGAAGGAAAAAAATGTCTGGTCAAGTGTCAAGTCATTAGGATATTTATATTTCAGTAATTCAAACGACCTATTTTTTTTTTTTTCTAGTATCTAATGAAAATGTATTTTATGATTTGGAGGGTTTGGCTAAACTGTGAGATGGAATTATCATACGATTTTCCTATCATCCCATCAGGATTCAGTTCCACTTCAGGCGAAAGAAATGGATTAATTCAGGCTTGGCCTTTGGTGGCCTGATTCTTGATGCCATATCTTTGGGTCAGACGGGTGTCTTGGTTGTTGTTCATGTCTCATTAAGAATTCATGTACCATAAGCTGAACTTTGCTGACCTATTAATGGTAATTATGAACCAGATCATTCTCATTAGCCGATAAATTCTGCTTATAATCAAGCCCTTGCAACACAAACTGGTTATCACTCGAGGAAATTTACTCCCGTGTATATATATATATATATATATATATATATATATATATATATATATATATATATATATATATATATATATCACATAATACCCTCCAACAGCCAGGATTCGAACCCAGGCCCTTATGCGTGGTAGGCGGGATCGCTACTGCTAGATTACGATCACCTTTAATAGGGATATGACTATTCGATTACTAGTAATCGAATAACCGTCTCACATCCATGAGCAACGGGGGTCTAGACCGGTCGAATTCCATCAGGCTCACAGTTACAGCAGCACTATATTCGTGTATATATATATATATATATATATATATATATATATATATATATATATATATATATATATATATATATATAAGTTGAGTATCTCTGGATATTCTTAGAATGTATCCTGATGACTGGGTATAGAAGTGAAATACAGCAGGTCGATGGCTGGTTCTTAGGGGAATTATGATGAAGGCGGAAGGCAGCGGTTAATTTCCCGTGGAATAATTCCTGCGTCCTCCCGTGGGGGAAGGAGGGAGGAGGGAGGAGGGGTGTTGGAGAACCATTGATCAAGTGCGCCCGGTGGAGAATTAGTGCAAGACGTCGAGCCCTCAGGGAGAACTTCATGACCAGCACAGAGATTCATGATACAGGCGCCCCTCCATCCTGCTGCGCGCGCGCGCGCGCGCACACACACACACACACACACACACACACACACACACACACACACACACACACACACACACACACACACAAAACCTCACATACTCATAGACAAGCACTCGTATTACACTATTTTTAATATTACTGTTATATATAACTCCCATGGGGCCCATTTATGGGCCTCTTGGAGCTTCGAGGCTGCAGCTCTGTAATAAGAAGCAGGGTAATGATGGACTCTCTCTCTCTCTCGTCAACCAAGGATGATGGTGCTTCACTAGTATCATGTATGTTAGGTAGTCTAAATCTTCCCATGATTTGTTAGGTAGTCTACATCCTCCCCTGATTTGTTAGGTACTCTACATCTTCCCATGATTTGTTAGGTACTTTACATCCTCTTATGACTTCATTACTCTTTGATTGATTGCCCTGTTCATATTTTCTCTGTCATGTACATAAGAAGGTTCTAATTACGTTTTTTCTTCTTTCTTTTCTAGGACGATTCCCGGATGGTCTCTCAGCAACGCTCCAATAACAGGTCAGTGGTCGTCTGTATACAGTGGTTTGCATGCTTACAGGATGTAACAGCGTATATATATATATATATATATATATATATATATATATATATATATATATATATATATATATATATATCAATCAGTGAGCGATGACTGACTCCCCCACCTTGAATAGACAAACGCCATCCACCTCTGACCATTTTATATGAGATCAGTGAGGTCTCGTCTCGCCTCACGAGCGAGCAATGAGCTAGGGGACAGCCTGCCAGCGTCCAGTTGATGAGGTTTCGCTCTGAATCCATACAAGACACTCTAGTGATATCGGTTCAGCTGTATAGGATGTGCTACCACGTGAAATTGATATAAACCACAGCATCATTATGTGCCCCTGGATCGAAACCCGGAATCATTCGAATGACAACTACCTTATATTGACAAGGTGGTGTAACAGTCTTCGTTCAGTGGGGCCTGAAAGTACAGGAGGGTTTGAAGCGTGCACTGAATAGGGTGAATTAGAGCGCGGTGGTATACGAGGGGCGACGTGCTGTCAAAGGGCTGAGCCAAGGCATGTGAACCGGACAGTGTTAACCACGGGAAGGTCCGTAGGGCTTGGCTATGAATAGTGGGCTCCAGTTTCGGTACATTGTACATGACAGGTCGATGGAGGATGTCAATTGAATCTTTTTCTAATCTTTTATTCTTTTGTTATGGCATAACCCAAGACTAGAGCTCCCTTCTTCTCCATGACCTCAAACATGAATCAGCTGAATTTGGAATGTAAAAGTGTGGTGCACCATCCCTTTTAAGCTATCTTGAAGTTATAATTAGATTCAGGGCATTTTCAATTAAGGGATAGAGATTGGTAAAAGTTCCAATTGGGAAGTCTAGCGAGGTTGATTGGTTGGTGGGTTGTTTTGGTTGATGCTTCAGGCCTATCAGCTACCAGGGTCATTAAGCCCGTCGACAAGGTCAGGCTGCATCCATCCACTAAAAGTACAGTTCTCTGAAACACCTTCTTCAGGTGTTAAGGTTCTAAGGTTCTAAGACCACATACATTCTCACCGTATGTGTGGCGCTCTTACGGGCCAAGCTAGTCACTGGCTACGACTGTGTTAAGCCAGGCTCGCGGGCTGTGAGCTGACAGTAAGAACGAGGTGATCGTTGGAATCACTCGTGAAATTGCCATGCCCCATGGCTGGCGGAGGGAGTGACCCAGAGTGGGTATGGCACGTGAAGGATACACACAAACCTTTACCCCTCCGTGTTGATCATCATTCAAAAATATGTCGTAAACAAGTGATATATTAGCGTTGGACATGGAAGTTGGTGAAGGGATGAAATGCCTGAAAAGTATTCAAATAATTTGTGAATTAAGTTTGATTTAGAAATAGAAGTCCATGCAGAGACCTGCCCCACGTTTTGTAGTTTACATTTCGTTTTTACTGGTACTATCACTGTGTCTGAATTAGACGAAGGCCATGGGAGTCGATCATTGTAAATGGACTGAGTTTGAGAAGAGGATGGATTTGTGCGCATAATTGATGACTAGAAAAGATTTGTGGCCTCTCGTGTTATGTGGATGCCTAACTTTTATCAAGTTTCAGCCACAGTAAGATAATCACTTACGTGTATCGTTCTCCTGGTCCATCTTTGACAGTGAGACGTTGGGGGAAACCCAGTGTATAGAAGGCTGTTTTTGAGGGAATACTGCGTGTGGTGAAGAGCTTAGGGCCAAAGGACTGTTGGGTGGTGAATACGTTAAAAAGAAAACGTAATGACAGTGTTCACTTGAAAATTGCGGGGAACAACATAGGGGGAAAACATACTCGATTGGATGGGACAAACTGTATGGGATGGGTTGAGAAACAGATTGCCACGGTTGTTCAGTGTGTGGGGGAGAAACTGGTGATCGATTGTTCAGTGTGTGAGGGGAAACTGGTGATTGATTGTTCAGTGTGTTGGGGGGAAACTGGTGATTGAGTGTTCAGTGTGTGGGGGGAAACTGGTAATTGATTGTTCAGTGTGTTGGGGGAAACTGGTGAATGGCGAATGAGTGTTCAGTGTGTTGGGGGAAACTGGTGAGTGATTGTCATGAAATAAGATAAAAAAGAAGCCATGATATAGGACATTTGTGCCTGGTGTTCATGAAATAAGATAAAAAAGAAGCCATGATATAGGACATTTGTGCCTGGTGTTCTTTTACTTCTTTAGCAGCTTTATCGAGTCAGGCTGATTCGTAGCGTCATTGTCGCCTGACAAGCGAGGGCATTAAATCAAGAACTATGAACTGAAGGTCTTACGTAAATCCGAATGACATGAAATAGACAGGAAAATCAGACTGACACGTTCCGTAGAAACACGAGACATTCAAGGAAAGGTTTACTCATTTAGTCAATTTGATCCAACTTGGAATACACGAAAGAGACAGATAACAGAAGACCCGATGGTCTGTGACGAAGGCATATGCTGGAGGATAGTAATAGTAAAAACAGAATACAGAAGACCTGGTGGTCTGTGTCGAGGGTATATGCTAGGGAACAGTAATAGTAAAGACAGAGAACAGAAGACCCGATGGTCTGTGACAGGGGCACTTGCTGGAGGATAGTAATAGTAAAGACGGAATACAGAAGACCTGATGGTCTGTGACGGAGGCATATGCTGGAGGATAGTAATAGTAAAGACAGAATACAGAAGACCTGATGGTCTGTGACGGGGGCGTCTGCTGGAGGGTAGTAACAGTAACCTAGATTCGTGACCGGAATAGATGAAAACATGAATGTTGACCCATAGATTATTGATGCCAAACCTCGCGTATACATACAGTAGTCTCCACACTGACCAAGATCTTCAGAGGAAGTCCTGTCTGAGTTCACTTAGTCACACCATTAGTGTCATACCTCGGAGACTGTGGGTTCGAGCCTCCCAATGTGTGCATCTTTCATTTTCATCTTAGGTCTTAAGGAATATATCCGGTTAGGTTTGGTGAGTTCGCTTTATGTCTGTTCCCTCGTTTGAGAGGCTCGGCGAAAGATATACAGCCGAGTATCGCCGTCCTGAAAGTTACGAATATCAGAATAATATTCCCATATCATTTGCATAAAGCGAATGATCGAGGAGAGCCAGAAGTGCCATGGTTAGCACGTAAAGTTACGTGTTGAGGGTGTGGTTTGGTATATTTTGCTGGGTCACTGGCCACTTGCTTTATATATATCCCTTATTTTAGTGTGTCAAGACACTAGCTTAACTTTTAAGTAAGTCTGAATTATTTTTTTTTTTTTTGGTATAGCTATATCATATGTATCTCACTCTACTTTTCCGTTGTTTCTGCCTTTTCTGCTACGTCTTACGTCAAATGTTCCCCCCTATCACCGAGACTCTTTGTGTTCTGTATTCCCTTTTTTTTTTTCTTTCGTGTGACCCATCCATTTTTTCCACACTTGCCTAAGCCTTACCGCTACTAACCCATTGTTCCAACCGAAGTGAGCGCTTTGCCCTTACCCTGACGTTGTGGCGAAAGTTCCTCGTAGGAACTCGTAAGTAGGTCAGTAGGAACTCGTTGGTAGGTCAGTAGGAACTCGCAAGTAGGCCAGGAAGAACTGGTAAGTAGGTCAGTAGGAACTGGTAAGTAGGGCAGTAGGAACTCGTTGGTAGGTCAGTGGGAACTCGCAGGTAGGTCAGTAGGAACTCGTGTGGGTAGGTCGGTAGGCGAGTGCTGTTATCTCATGCTTTGATTCACCTTTCCATTGCCCCCCCCTCCCTCCCCCAACGCACTTCCTCACTCACTCCGTGATGTGTCTCCCACATGACCTGATTGGTACGACTTATCCACTGTAGTTTAACGGCAGTGACAACTATTACTTAAATTCCTCGCCTTTTTCCCCCAACCCCAGCCATAAGTCATGCATTTGGCTCTCCTCACACTATAGTATTTCTCTGCACCTGTCGATACATTTCTGTGTTTCTGAGGAGACTTCTTCCCCCGGACACATGTCTTACAGTAGATATCTTTGATGCACGTGCATGATGTAACCCCATATCATTGTTCGCGTTTAATCTCTTTTGTGAATGCATTACCCCCATATTTGTGCGTTTTTAATCCCTTTTGTGAGCGCAGATCTTTCCCAGTTTCAACGTGTTTTTTCTTACATCCATTCTTGTTTCTCCCTTTATATTATATTTCTTAAATCCCCTTCGTGTTGCTGTTCCTCGCATGTCCCCCCAGTAATTGTGACGTATTCCATTATCTTGCAAAAACGTATTTTACTGACATCACGTTTTATGTGTGTGTCCCGTCCTTTTTTTTAATTATTTCCTTGTGAACTCTATTTTTTTTTTCTTTTTTTTTGAAATCCTCCTGCTCTTGTTGATTCATTAAGTTTTTCCTTTGTTTTAGTGATGCATGTATTGATTAATTCATTTGTTGACCTTATTCCATGACTTGTTTGTAAGGCTTTGGCCAATCGTATAACATGCTTTCCTCACTTCCAGGTATTTTTGCAGTTCATCCACCATTTTCGAAAGTGTGCGTGTGTGAATTTCCCCCGTCCACCATTTTCTAAAGTGTGGGTGAATTTCCCTCGTCCACCATTTTCTAAAGAGTGTATGAATTTCCCATAGTTTCACTTTCACTTGAACTCGTTGACTGTATCCTCCACATATGCTAAGACCAGTTTTCTTGTACTGTTTTCCCACATTCCATTTTCTTTTTTCTGTGCGTTTTTTGTCATCTCTTTTTGATGTGTTGACGTAATCCTGAGCTTCCTTCTGTTTCCTCCCCCTCTTAATCTTCAGCTTATTTCTTTCTTTTTTTTCTCTCTCTCTTTTTGATTTTCTGTTCCCCTTCTTCTCTTTCCCCACCGAACTTATCCTTTAAGGTTAATATGGTCGCTGGAAAACTTTAGATCTAGTGTTCAAACTTTTTAATGCCGAGACGAGAGTTTTAAGTGCCTGATCTGCTGGTTTTAAAAGGTTTCCTATAGTTTTTTTTTGTCCTTAGGGTTGGGGGGGGGTCAGTTAATCTTGGACGGCACACGGATATTTTTTTTTCTCTCTTTCCCCCTTCCTCATAATGATGACGTACGACGCGGTTAGTGGTGTACGTCGACGTTGATTATCAGCGAATTGTGCATTGTCTTTTTTTCCCCCTCAAGCACGACGTTACGACCCTCGAGCACGAGACGGTACGACCCTCGAGCACGAGACGGTACGACCCTCGAGCACGAGACGGTACAACCCTCGAGCACGACGGTACGACCCTTAAACTCTCTCTCTCTCTCTCTCTCTCTCTCTCTCTCTCTCTCTCTCTCTCTCTCTCTCTCTCTCTCTCTCTCTCTCTCTCACAACCAAACCACACCCTTAACAGTCGACGTAGTCAAGATTTCATCCCTTTTTCTCACAGATTCATATCATGATCAATACCACTCTGCCGACAGTGTTGAAAAGAAATCATCTTTAACGTCAAACAAAAGTTCACAGTTTTCCGTCAAACGTCAGCCAGGTTGTAATCCCACGTCAGAGTCAGTCAATCAATCAAATCCCGAGGAATTGTTCTTCTGAAACAAATAATTATATATATATATATATATATATATATATATATATATATATATATATATATATATATATATATATATGTGTGTGTGTGTGTGTGTGTGTGTCTGTGTGTGTGATATGGTAAATCGTCGTATGATACGTATGGCCTCAGTAAACATGCCTCTGCCAATGTGAATCCATTCGAAAATTCAAGTCCTTCCAGCTATACTTCCAGCTATACTTCCAGCTATACTCCAGAGAAACATCACTAGAGGTTTACCTGTCAGAATTGCTTGATGGAAACTGAAGCGGGTTCCACTCCATTGTGTTTTTCGTTGTTCCCTTTTCCCCTACACGATTACCACGCCGTAGTGGATCGTCGTTGTGGTGTACAGCGGTTAGCGTTCCCGACCGTGACGCGTTAAAGGAGCCGCCCAGGGTCGAGCGCGCCTACGTTTGACGCTTGGTTGCTGCCGACGGTCCACAGTCAACCCAGCTGTTCATCCATCAGTAGAGGGTGGTCGATAACATGGGTACCTGGCTTAAGGCTAGGGGATATATAGCGTTAATGAGATGGCCTTGATTAGGGGCCTCATTTACCCGTGCCGTCTCATCTAACATAAGAAAAAAGAAAGAAATTACAGCGAGGTATGTTGAAATACCCAAATAAGAACTACATTAGAGTGCAGGTTTGAATCGGGGGCGCGTGTCTTCCATCTTCTCTCCCTGGTTCCTTCTCAGTCTCATGTACCGGGAGGGCAACATGATTTACTTAGTGATCTTAGATTTTTATCTGTCACTCATATCTGTCTCAGAATTAACGCAAAAGATGATTTATTCACACGTGCCTCGAAGGATCTTTGCCCTCACTGGGTTGCTGTTTTCAACGGCATATAACTCTACCTCGAAGGATCTTTGCCCTCACCGGTTTGCTGTTTGCAACAGCATATAACTCGACCATGTAAAACATAACCTTGTGGAAGAATACTGTATAAATTTGTCTATTATTTCATCTTGGGTCCAGAGTTTTTTTTTTTTCCCCCACCTCTCTCATCGGATTAACCCCAGTTGCATTGCTGATAAAGAAAAAAGGCATGGGAAAACTATTCCAGGTGCTGTATTAGGGGGAAAAAAAGAGAATCAAGGACTTTTACAACCTGGACGAAAGAGATTCCCCTGGTGTGAGGAACAGTCTTGACTGAAAGGCAACAAATACAGTTATTACGTCAACGAGAATCAACCTTGAGGCAGCGGGAAGGTGTCCTGGTTTATGGCTTAGTATTTACATTCTCTTAGGTCCCTTTTGTTTGTCTTGAGTGATTGAGTGAAAACAGGAGTAACTACCACTTTACGTACTTCATGCTGATAGCTTCAGCCAATAGCAGCAGTTTTTTCAGAAGAGCTCCGCACTGCTTCAGGATTACGACCTGGTTCGCTGTCTTTGTACCGGAAGTGTTCAGTGACCACTCATTCGTACTTATTTTGTTAATCCATGACATAGAGAAAGGAAAACGAATCCTCACAGCTCTCGTTACCCAGTGGTGTCCAAGTGGTGAGGATATTTCGTTGCTTTCATCACCCACTAGCATAAATGTAGCTTTCCCAATTAGCGAGATTTTATGGCCTTTGCTCGTACAATTCTCTCGTCCCCGATCCTTTCTTATGTACTCCACAGTGGTAGCTAGCTTGTTTACAAAAGAATATTAAATAGGAGTGTCATTGTTTGGCAGTAACTAGAATATTAATGTGAGTGAAACCACATCATTAATGTCAAGTAGTTTTATCATACGTACAGGATACAGAGTACAGGATACAGGATACAGGTTACAGGATACAGAGTGGTCGTTTTCATGTGCTCATACCACCGTAATTTTAATGGTAAAGCTATGACGAGTTAGAGATAAGAACAAGGGAAACAAATCAGTGAAAAGGGTGAGAGATAAGAATAAGGGAAAGTTATCTATGAAAAGGGTGGAGTGTTGGATGACTTCGCCCTACGTAGTAGGATCAGGTCGTAAAGCCGTGGCTTAACTGGTGTGACTGGCGGTCGTCATGTCTCGCTTTGTTAAGAGCATTGCATGCGGGCGGGCACGATGCATGCAGAACATACCGTGGGAAGTCTTCTGGTGATCCACCATATCAAAAGAAAAGAGAAAGAGCTGTTTAGCGCTACGCTGATTACTCCAGAGAGAGAGAGAGAGAGAGAGAGAGAGAGAGAGAGAGAGAGAGAGAGAGAGAGAGAGAGGAAAATTACAATCATTTAACTGATTCTCTCTGACCGGTTTCTACTCTCTCTCTCTCTCTCTCTCTCTCTCTCTCTCTCTCTCTCTCTCTCTCTCTCTCTCATATCTCACCTTTTGAAGGCTTTCACTATTAAGCCAACTCTCTCTCTCTCTCTCTCTCTCTCTCTCTCTCTCTCTCTCTCTCTCTCTCTCTCTCTCTCTCCCCCTCCGCCTCTTTGTCTATCACACACACACTCTCTCTCTCTTTCTGTGTGTGTGTGTGTGTGTGTGTACTCTTCCTCGTCTCCCATTCTGGAGTTTCTCACTGTTCCGGGATGTGTAAACAGAGCCTTTAAAGCGAGCCTAGGTTTCTGGCACCCAATCTTCAATGGAATCCCTCAGCGCTGTTTGGGGAAGCCGTTTCTTTAGCTAGGCGGGGGTGGAGGGGGATTGGTACTAGCTAGCTAACGTCCTGAACCCGCAGTCCTCAGACGGACGGCCTCCTGAACCCGCAGTCCTCAGACGGACGGCCTCCTGAACCCGCAGTCCTCAGACGGCCGGCCTCCTGAACCCGCAGTCCTCAGACGGCCGGCCTCCTGAACCCGCAGTCCTCAGACGGACGGCCTCCTGAACCCGCAGTCCTCAGACGGACGGCCTCCTGAACCCGCAGTCCTCAGACGGACGGCCTCCTGAACCCGCAGTCCTCAGACGGCCGGCCTCCTGAACCCGCAGTCCTCAGACGGACGGCCTCCTGAACCCGCAGTCCTCAGACGGACGGCCTCCTGAACCCGCAGTCCTCAGACGGACGGCCTCCTGAACCCGCAGTCCTCAGACGGACGGCCTCCTGAACCCGCAGTCCTCAGACGGACGGCCTCCTGAACCCGCAGTCCTCAGACGGCCGGCCTCCTGAACCCGCAGTCCTCAGACGGACGGCCTCCTGAACCCGCAGTCCTCAGACGGACGGCCTCCTGAACCCGCAGTCCTCAGACGGACGGCCTCCTGAACCCGCAGTCCTCAGACGGACGGCCCCTAGCCATAATGCCTGTGTGACTTAGAACTAAAGCGAGGTTCCCATATATTTTTTTTTCTTTTCTCGTAATGGTCTGGTGGAAATCCTTTTATTATTTCCCCCCCCCCCCTCTCTCTCTCTCTCTCTCTCTCTCTCTCTCTCTCTCTCTTCTCTCTCTTTTGGTGGTTACGTCGGCTCGGCATCAGGTTTGGTGTTAGTTTGGCTGTCTCTATGAACATGGTCTGTGTTCTACAACACATTTTCTCCCTTTTTAATATTTTTTTTTTTTTTTTACAGAACTACTTTGGAAGCACATTATCTACATTTTCTACGGTGTTGGCTTGGGGATAGGGAGCAGTATATATATATATATATATATATATATATATATATATATATATATATATATATATATATATATATATTTTTATTTTTTTTTCCAAATGAAGGAACAGAGAAGGGGGCCAGGTGAGGATATTCCCTCAAAGGCCCAGTCCTCTGTTCTTAACGCTACCTCGCTATCGCGGGAAATGGCGAATAGTATGAAAGAAAGAATATATATATATATATATATATATATATATATATATATATATATATATATATATATATATATATATATACAATTTTGGTCATCATCTACAATACCAGGCTTTTATCTATAGAGCAATGGATAAATTTTAAGTAATGGCTCTTCACCCTCCCCCCACCTCGGAATACAATTACAACGGATAATTTCCCACAAAAGCAGAACATTCTCTGCCATATTACTCTCAGTAACCTTATTACTCACGATCCTGCCAGCCATAAAACTTGGTCGCTCGTTGTTGCTGTATTCACAGAACCCAGCGCTCAACTCGCGATTCAGTCAACCATGGTTTTTCTAGTGTCTGAATTTATACACTCCATACATAATAGCTTTCATCCGTTATAACTTTTAGAATATATGTAAAAGCAGTAAGCAAAAAGTATATATATATATATATATATATATATATATATATATATATATATATATATATATATATATATATTTCTATGAGTCCACGGGGGAAAATGAAACACGAAAAGTTCCCAAGTGCACTTTCGTGTAATAATCACATCATCAGGGGAGACACAAGAGAGAAATATAACAGTCAGTTGATGTACATCGAAGAGACGAAGCTGTTGTATTTCTCTCTATCTATCCCCGACATACGGCTGAGTTACGTTCTGACCGACCGGTCGGATCTCGAAACGGACGTAAGTTGGACGTATATCTGCATGGCATGGAGAACTCGTATACCTGTGCAGCATTGTCTTATCCATGGTTATTACTCTTAACCTTTCACTATACCGCAGTTGCTCTCTCACTCCAAGAGCCCGCTATCACCACACTGTCCTTCCCTTCATTAATATCTCGTATATTCTTCACTCCCACCCTTATCACTCTTCCTCACTTACATTGTACTCACACTCACCCTTATCACTCTTCCTCACCTACATTGTCATCACATATTTTTTTTAGTTTACCCCATCATTCTAGTTTACCCATCCTCCTGCTTTACTATTTCGTCCCCATCCACGTTGTTTTGGATGGCAGGTAAACTCGTCACGTACAGTCAGGTCTCGTGTTACGCGGCTGTGCAATCCGATTCGGATCACTCGTTGCGAGTGGATCCTCCCTGGTTCTTGGGCGATGGTGGGAGAGTTAGTGAGATGAGATGTGACCTTGTGGTACCCCACCGCAGAGATTCTAAGATGATTGTCAGATCAGATGGAGACGGATGAAGAAATGGGACATGGAGACAGATGAAGAAATGGTAATACGTTTTCTTGAAGAAATAGTAATTTTTTTTTGTCACTTTTAAACCTTCAGTAACAGGGGAGAATGTGGCTTTGATTAAGGTATGTGTGTACACGTACGTATGTTGGATGTCGTGGTTAGTGATAGCAAAGGGTCACTAAGGCATAGAATCAGTTTACCTTACATGATACATTATTTTTTTCAAACGTGCTTGACTTTTTTGTTCCCCACCCTTTTTCCGTGCTCACCTTACCCATCTGAAAGTAGACGCGTCTGGAATTAATCCTTCGGGATGTGAGGGAATCCCCGCTCTGCTCCATCATTCTTCTCGCCTTTTTGAGAAAGTGATAATACAGGAGGGGGATGATTACCATCCTCCTGCTCCCCGCCTGACTTTGTCACCTTCTCCGACAATTAGGAGATGCATGGGTAGCATTGTATTCCCCCCATTCCTCTAGTATTAAAAAAAATGAAAAAAAAAATCAATCGTTGCTCTTAAGCTGAACACATATACCATATAGGATTTCTCCAACCCGTTTAACCCAAAGGTAAGGACTCAAATTTGAAAATTACTTTGTCTATTAACGTATTCGTGAGCTAAATGATGGAAATGAAACATCGTTTCCACGAACGGGTGTGGAGGGAAAGTGGATATTACATGGTATTTGTATATGCAGTATAAACATGGGCTGTAATTAATGCGTGAGTTTATTAGCTGTCATGATTTTTGGGTGAGGGTTGAAAAATTAGCGAAAGCGTAAATGTCTCGGATTAAACGAGCAAATTGCAGTGGGGAATTCGAGACCATAACAGTAGTTGAGCACTATTGCATGATGTATATATATATATATATATATATATATATATATATATATATATATATATACTTGTTTATATGATTCAAAAGTTAGATTAGCTAGCTTGAATTTTGTAGGTTCTTGAATACCTGGGGGGTGAGAAGGTGAGGCGAAACTCATGCCAGTTACAGAAGCAGCCAAACTTCGGGAGGCCCCGGTGTTGGGGAGGAGGAAGTTCATTCGCTGTACCACAACTCCTCCCCGCTGCCAACACGGACCCCGCGATTCAACGGTGAGGGAGGGGAAACTCGAAAGCATCGAGCTGAGATTCACTGTACCACAGGGACTTACGTACCCTTTGAATGATGAATGGTTTGGTCTGCCCGCTTGAGGGGGGGGGGGGTTGTTGTTTCGGGGTGGGGGTGGGTGGGTTTGTCCCTGTTGGTAAGATTTGACGGTGGTCTGGAAAGCAGGCGAGAGATGAGATAGATATAGAGAGAGAGAGAGAGAGAGAGAGAGAGAGAGAGAGAGAGAGAGAGAGAGAGAGAGAGAGAGCAAGTGCTATCGACTGTCATTGGAGTTATTATAGATTGGCAACGTCGTTTTGGAACGCTCAGTCGAAGAAAAGAAATAACGTGAACAGCGTTTTCGTGTGTTGAGAGATTAGTATGCTCTTACTGCATGCATATATAGTCCATGAATGTGGGCCTGTTTGGTGAATCATTAAAGTCTGCTGTTGTACGTCAAGCGCTTATGGGTTCTTGAGCAGCGAAATGTCTTCTTGAATCATACATCGTCTTCTGTCGGTCAGTTCTGCCATATCGATTGCTGGCAAGAGATGCTGACTGGTGTTGTGTATCTGTTAAAAGCAAGTAAGGTCTTGCGGAAAGTCGATTGCATGAATCACGCAGTCGTGAGTGCACTGACCCGCTGCTATTATCACAGGTCTTATTACATGTTTAGATAAGTCTTTCTCGTGAGATTTCTCGCCACAGATAGGAGCAATATTTGTCGTAGCTCTCGTCAAAATTGTAGGACAAAGTAGGTGGCTTTTGGAGTTTTGAGCATCAGTTGGTGTCTTGGAAAATACGAATATCAGTCTTGGATGACAAATATGTTGAGGAATGTTGTAAAAACCTTTGAAATACATCGGATTAAGTTGTTAAGTTTGCATGGTACACTTGATATACTCCACTACGGAGATGATACCGAGAAAAAATCGAATTTTGATTTTAGTTTTATCTTGCTTGATAAGGTAGTAATGACAGACGGGGATAAAAGAAGGGGAAGAGCAATGAAAATGTCGGGATCAATAATGACATTAAAGGTCATTGTGGTGTCGTTGGATTTATGACCGTATGTGTGCGTTTGACGCGTGCAGTATTTGAGTGCAGTATATCAAAGCAGGGGTAGTAACTTTACCTGAATTTAGTTCACGGGTTCGGATGTCGACCTATATTTATGCCTAGGATTACTCCCGGGGTGGGTGTGGGGTTGGGTAGGGGGCACATATGTGTGCCGTAAGATGAGCTATGGTCACTGCCAGATGATTATGTATGTTGCCGTTACATATTGAGGCTGAATGATGGCTTCAGCGCGGGTAATCTACATGGCAGACCCGTTTACGACTCGAACACACACACACACACACACACACACACACACACACACACACACACACACACTGTGCCTCACATCACAGATGTTAAGCATGCGCGACTTTCTGTGCATGACGCTGGGCGTCGAGGGAGAGGTAGGTGTTCTTGAGGGAAGTGTGTGGCTGATGGATGTTTGGCATGCCTGACCATTCCTCTGTACAGAGCCAGTGGTGTGTACACGTGCTTTCGTGAGGTCTAATGATACCTTCCCTTTCTTTATGGTAGGTGAGACGGCATTGGCATTTGAATGCCTTAATCACGACCATGCCATATATATATATATATATATATATATATATATATATATATATATATATATATATATATATTTTTTATACTTTGTCGTTGTCTCCCGCGTTTGCGAGGTAGCGATATATATATATATATATATATATATATATATATATATATATATATACAGACATGGGGCAGGTACGAGGTACGACCCTTGAGCACGACGGTACGACCCTTGAGCACGACGGCACGACCCTTGAGCACGACAGCACGACCCTTGAGCACGACGGTACGACCCTTGAGCACGACGGTACGACCCTTGAGCACGACGGTACGACCCTTGAGCTCTTTGGCCTCAACCCCAACAACCAAGTAAAAGTCCATAGCATTGTACCCAAGAATCGAACCTCAGCTCTCCAGGCGTTAGCTATTAATGAGCTTGGACGTCATTGGTTGTCAGGTATCACTCCTTGGACCCTTTAGTGTATTTCTTCCTACCTCACCCACACGTGACCTGCTGTTTTTACAGTCCGTAAAAATCCAATCTTTCCATCTCGTACATAACACATAACAGCACATAACTGGCGCGACTCGGATAATTCGTAAACTCTCTACTATCCTGCGGTGAGCTCTACGCGTTGGCCCTGCTTCTTTTGGCAAAATGGTGGGAACGTTAGTCCGGTGTGGGGGCGAGGGATGAATACCCTCACCCACCGAGAAGTGATTCACTGGACTCGAATTTCGGTCGCTGGGTCTGAGGTTAACTCTCGAGGTGCGGGAATAAGTTTTCCGGGGGACAAAAGTTAATTCCTCAAGTCTGTAAACGAGGAACAGCTTGGGGGGAAGGGGGAGGGGGGGTCAGAATCGTTTGCCTTCACTCCTCTCTCTCTCTCTCTCTCTCTCTCTCTCTCTCTCTCTCTCTCTCTCTCTCTCTCTCTCTCTCTCTCTCTCTCTCTCCCGCTGCGTACGGCGTGGATGCATTGCACACAAAAAGAAACCTTTGATCGCCCATGTTGCTCCATCTCTTAAACCGAGTGATATGTGCCTTGTCTTTACTTTTAAGTACACACACACACACACACACACACACACACACACACACACACACACACACACACACACACATATCTTCAGTTTACGATAAGAGTACAGTCTCGTCACTAAAGTTCTCTCTTCAAAGGAGATCACCCTGATCCAGCTACTGACTGCAGCGCAACCTTGGAGCTGCAGGAGACCCTGGGAAAGGGATATATATATATATATATATATATATATATATATATATATATATATATATATATATATATATATATATATATACATATATCATTAAGCTGTCTTTCGTCTTTTTATTCATTGAATAACAAACAAACTGTCGTGTAAGAAAACACTTTACGTACAGTGATGAACATTGACAGGAAATGCTGTTTATTTGTACGTCCCAAAGCAATCAAAAATGGCCAGAGGAAAGATACTCATCTCTTCATAGCAAGAAGAACATATTTGCCTAGCGCACGGGAGATAAGAACAAATTCGGGGATAACAGTTATATATATATATATATATATATATATATATATATATATATATATATATATATATATATATATATATACACCCCAGCAGATTGCAGAACACGTATATACCGGATTTAACGTACTCTCTCGTTTTTTAGAATTGTGTACAAATTGGGCTACCGGGCTGTCACCCCCCCCACCAGTGTGGCGTTACCAACCTCGGAACATCGATAAACATTAAAGCCCTGACGAACTAGTAACAGCCCGCCCTCCAAATTGCATAAATCCTGATATTTTCCAATAAATACTCTGTGGTTCCGAGTCAATCACTGACCCAATTCCCCCACCGAGCGTGGCAAAAATAGCCAATTACCGTGAATAGCGGCGACTGCCAACCGCGCGCTCTGAATATTCAGTCGTGCCTGGTGTCTGCGCCTTAGTTGAGGGACGCGGCAATAGATGTCGCGAGTTGTTGGTACGCGGTCCTGGCTATCCTGCCAGGGGGGGAATTTCTCTCTGCTCTCCCCTCTCGCTCTGGCCTCGCATTTGCTCTTTATTTGGGTGTGTGGCAAAAGTTTTATTTGCTTATTGCCGTGAGTCTAGTTTGAGGAATGTTTATAGTATCTTTTTTATTATTTTTCTGATCGCCCAGACCATATTACATGGTGTGTATGTGTATATATATATATATATATATATATATATATATATATATATATATGTGTGTGTGTGTGTGTGTTGCCGTGCATCGCTTGATCATGTTAATGCTTTATGCTAAAGGAATTTATATAGAAATGTCCTCAGTCATTCTTTTCCATTCATCTGTCACTCATGATTTGAAAAATACTTGTATTTTCTTTTTTTAATTCGTTCTTTACATGTTTCTCGCTTGATTTCATGTTGTACCCCCAGGTTGGTGTATCCCTACATCTCTCGTAGAACTGTTCACTGTCAACGTTATTGATCATTATTAAGAACACTGAGGTTGTGGTCAGGTCACCCCTTACTCTTCTCTCTTTAGTCTTTTCCTGTGACTAAACTCTCGTGATTCTGGTGCCATCCATATTCCTCCTCTAGGTCTTTTTTTATTTGCTCTTTGCGCCTCATTAAGTGCGATGACCAGACTTGAGAAACATTCCAATTTTGACCTTGTGTGCAGTATGAACAACCTGTTGAACACTCCTCTATCCAAATACTTGAACGCTCTTCTGATATTTGCCGATAGACAGTTGGTCTCCAAAGTATCCTCCCAGTGTGGGTTCTTGGCGACAGGTTAGGGACGATGTCGACCCCCTTGAAACCCCTTTTCACACACACACAGAATCCTGAAGCTTATTTCCTGTCAGATGAGAGTCGTATTAAGTCCTCCTTTCACTCTGTCCCAACCATAGATCAGACCAACTTTGGAGTTTGTTGATGTCCTCTTGTAAACTTGATGCAATCAAGTTTTTTTTTGTGTGTGTGTGTGTGTTTGTGTGTGTGTGTGTGTGTGTGTGTGTGTGTGTGTGTGTGTGTGTTTGTTCGGTCGGCCACTTTTATCGTCACTTTTTTAAATATATGAAGTTTACATTGCTTGAAATCCAGTGCGCGTCAGCCATCGCTATTGGTATTGACCAACATAATCATAGTGTGGTAGCGCAGTTTGCGAACACGTGCATGTTTGCCATGAAAAAAAAAAAACATTTGTTAACTAATCTATTGTCGCTGGACCAACTGACTACATACTTTGGAGATGTATGAATAGAGGAGCATGCCTTTAAAAAGGCATATACATGTAAACAGCCAGACAGTTACTGAAGTCGGCGTAGACGAATGTTAAGAGAAATGCAATTGTCGAAGAGGAATGTACACATACAAGGCCATGTATAACGGAATACATAGAAATGCGTAGATAGGAGTTAATGCGGACATTCAGTGGGAGGGGTTGATTATACTAATACACAGGGAGAGTGGCACTTGCTAAGGTACACAGATGTGCATCTGTAATTCGTATGACCTTTATCACTCTGTTGATTTCTCCTCATAAATCATAGTGAAGTAAACACATCAGTCATTGTCTGTTTTCACATACGTTAAACATGCAAATAAAACGAAATTCAGCGAAAATATTTCCTCAAGATTTTGTCTTGTAGATTTGACCATCAACGTAGGTTAATCAGCTTCCCGCTACACCTACTGTATTTGGCCAGTTCGAAGGTTAAGCATTTTCCCCTTTACATATGCTCTTATTTGGCCATCTCAAAAGATTAAGTAGTATCATGTAAATTTGGCCTTATCGGATGTTAAGCATTTCCTCTCTACTCCTGCTATAATTGACCATCTCAGAAGATAAGCATTTCCCCCGGTATACCAACTATATTTGGCCTTCTCAGAAGTTAAGCATTTTCTCTTTATACTTATTGTACTTGGCTATCTCAAAGGTTAGGCAGTTCCCCTTAACACTTACTATATATATATATATATATATATATATATATATATATATATATATATATATATATATATATATATTTGGCCATCTCAAAGGTGACCTCTACACCCACTGTATTTGACCATCTCGGAGGTTAAGTATTTCCCCTCTTACACCCACTGTATTTGACCATCTCAGAGGTTAAGTATTTCCCCCTCTTACACCCACTTTATTTGACCATCTCGGAGGTTAAGCAGTTCCCCCTCTACACCCTAACGGTGGGAGAATATGTGAAAAGACTGGCAAGGACTCTTGATTGGAAAGGTATTTCAGGTAGATGTGTGGCAGCAGGTGAGATAACCCAGTTAGGTTTGCCTCCATTGGGGGTGAGACGGCAGCCATAAATGTGTCCCAGCAGGAGGAATAACCAGGAGGGTGTCTTCCCCAGCAGGAGAGGTAACCTTGGTAAAGCGTTTCTCCAACAGTTGGGGGAAGGGAAAGGGGGTAATCTAGGTAGATGTACCTCCTTCGGCGGGGGGGACACACACGGGTGAAATAGATGATATCTCGGATCTGTATGTGAATCTTAGAGTTGTCGATTTTCTTTTTTTTTACGTACGAATTTATCATTAAGATCTATATAATGTGATTGGAGGAGGATGTGTGTGGTATTGGAACAGGGATTTGGTTGGTGGCAAAATATATCACAAGTCATTATAAAAAGAGAGAGAATGCAAGCTTGGCTTTTTTGATCTCTTTTGGACGACGGAATGACCATTAAGCACCACGCCAGTGCATCTCTTGAGCACGACGGTACGACCCTTGAGCACGACGGTACGACCATTGAGCACGACGGTACGACCCTTGAACACGACGGTATGACCCTTGAGCACGACGGTACGACCCTTGAGCACGACGGTACGACCCTTGAGCACGACGGTACGACCCTTGAACACGACGGTATGACCCTTGAGCACGACGGTACGACCCTTGAGCCCGACAGTACGACCCTTGAGCCCGACAGTAAGACTTTTGAGCACGAAAACATAATCTCTGCATATGATTGATAGGTATGATAGCCTGGCCTGTATTTGACCTGACCTTGGCGGATCTGGTCATCATGTACCACGTCATTATACCCAAGGGTCGTCGTACGCTCTTGCTCAAGGAGTTAAAAAAAAAAAAAGTGAATTTGTTATGTCAAAAAAAAAAAAAATTCAGCAAAACTTTATCCGATGAGGTTCAAAAGTTTACGCTCTGCCGTGTGTAACGTGTCCCTCCCAGCGTAAAGGGATGTACACGTCTTTATGTCATGGTAATACACAAGCAGCGAACAGTCCGTTGGCCTCTGTAGAGAGAGAAAGAGAGAGGAAAGTATTATGCATATTTATTCACACTATTCTAGGTATTCATAGATGAGTTATTATCACCATTAGATTGGCCCGCCGGTTCTAGAAGTGCTGTGTGGCATCAGTTACTCTCAGCAATACGGTGATCACGACCCAGAATTGCGCCTCTCGTTAGGTATAACTTCACGGGGACCTTTTTCAACGAGAAGCCACGGGCGTCTATGAGAGAAACTGGGGAAAAAATGAATTTGCAAGGTCTGTGACCACGGCAGAGCTCATTCAACATTCGTTTAGATATATTTCCTAAAATGTATCGACTTCATTTCCTCTGGAGGTCGATTTAGTTCTTTATCTCGCTCCTCGTCAGCCGGAAGGAAGATGACGCATTCCTACTCGCTCCTGATCTTCGTCGACTTCCTTGAAGGTATCATATTCCAAATCACCTTCACGATCTTACACACACACACACACGTCCTTCAGGCTGAGGGATTTTACGAGTAAGAGCTCTCCATCAGGAGCCTTCGAGCCACCCACCTCCCCTGATATACTTTTTGCCTCAGTACCTTAATCTTATAAGAAAGCTGTGTAAAGTGCCAAAGCGACTGCTAGGGGTCCATTCCATCTTTACAGGATAAGAGTATTCATGGCTCGTGGCAAAACTTTTAAAAGCATTGCTCATGGCGTAGCTGGCTGATGGAGAAAGTTTCTCGGCTGCCATACATGATCTAAGGGGGTAAGTGATCGAGGCTTTTATGAGTATGTGTTGTGTTCTTTTTTCTCTGATGAGAGATTCTCCAGGTAGCTGCCCCACGGCGCTCCGGGAACCTGCAAAGGAGTTGTGTTTAGAGGTATATCCCCATCCAGATGATGGGGCCGTGGACCATATAGTAAACGTGTACAATGTGCGAGCGATGCCTTCAGATACTGCGATGTCTCTTGAGGATGCTGCACTTCTACACCTGGCATTATTTTTTCTTGTTGTTGTTGCATGGGGTTAAGTGTCGCACGACGCGTGGCATAGACGAAACTGAGGAAAAGTTGTATACAGAAAAATATCCGAATCCAATAATGCGTCCTTGAGCCGGGCGGTGTAAGCCGATGCCATATCTTGTTTTGTTGCGGTCAAATCTCTTTTTGGGGTGGGGGGGGGGGGATACAAGAGGTTCCCAAAGAAGAGAGTGACAGAGTTTACTGATGAAATTCGCCCTTCCATCACATCCCTAATTTCCCATCTCCTCCACTCCCTTTTTCATCTCCCTGGTCTTCCCTCTCGTCCCAGCTCCTCATCCACCTCTATCGACCCCAACCCCGAGTTTCACTCGCCGTTTCTTATCTCTATCCGCCTCTTATCTCTATCCGCCTCTTATCTCTCATCTGTCTTCTTCTTCTTCTTCTTCTTCTTCTTCTTCTTCTTCTTCTTCTTCTTCTTCTTCAGCCTTCATTCGGTCTGTTTTCTCTCCAGGTCTGCCGTGAGTGTATGGATTCGCTCTTCTCTCTCTCTCTCTCTCTCTCTCTCTCTCTCTCTCTCTCTCTCTCTCTCTCTCTCTCTCTCTCTCTCTCTCTCCCTTCCATTCGTCTATTCGTCGTTGTCCGACCTCCTCTCTCTCTCCCGCCCCCTTCACCCCCGACTTCTTTCAGTCACCTCCCTCGCCCCCCCCTTTTTATTTTTCCCACCCCACCCCACCCCACCGCCGCCGCCGCCGACCCATCTCCTAGAAATGGAATGAGGTCCTGGGCCCGTGGATCGGGATGGGAATTTGGAACAGCTATAACGAATGCTTGATTGTCTCCTCGCCTCCTGCTGATTAGATTATGTGCGTGTGTCTCTGTCTGTAATACATATATGTATTATATATATATATGTATATATATATATATATATATATATATATATATATATATATATATATATATATATATATATATATATATTACTGTTGTCTGTATTTGTATCATTATTAATCATTATCATTGTCATTCTTCTTCTTCTTCTTCTTCTTATCATTGATATTATCGTTCTTAGTGTTATTTTTATTACCATTATTATTATTATTATATAACTCCAGAACGCCATTCTCTGGAGAGGGTCCTGCAGCTTCAACGCTGCCTTGCTTCCAGCAATATAGAGAGAGATGATGGACTCCTCTGGAGTGTTAAGTCCCCTCAACATGAGCGTAACCCAGCAGTCTTGACGTCTCTCATTCGTACTTGTGTTCTAAAGAAATCTTAGAAACGTGTTTTCGTGGATTCTACTTTTAAAGTTAAAAAAAAAGAAAATGAACTTCATTGTCGCACTGGGAAATATACCTTCGTGTAATGACTTAGTTTGACAAATTACGTGGCTTCGGATATTGTCTCGCGGGGTTATTGTCTCGTGTGGTCTATATTGTTTAATCTGGTGATTCACTTGGTAGGAACGTATGCGAATGAAAAATAAGAATGAGTGGCTTTATGGTATGATGATGTTGGGCCACCCGATAATGGAACCCGTCGAAGACTAGCGCGCAATCTGGTTTAGAAGGTGCGAGTGAGTGCCGTCGGTAAGGTGAACGCGAAGGACATGTCCCTGATGTTAGATGTGAGCGAGGGGTGAGTTGGGTGAGGCTCCGGCATGACACATCGGGAGACCATGCGGGCAAAGTCGAGGTTGAGAGGAATTACAGACTCGGGCACACCAGGTTTGCCAGTCCCCTGACTCAAGTCTGCCGCCAGCCGGCGTCGTGCCATCGGCAAACAGTAATTGACTCTCGCCCCACCACCCCAGCAGCCTGCTTGCTTACCTGACCCGCACTCTCTCTCTCTCTCTCTCTCTCTCTCTCTCTCTCTCTCTGCAAGACCATTGCGTTCATCTTGCCGTCACGGGTGACATGCTAGGATGGACAGTGTTAAGAGCCAACAACATACGGTCACATTTGACAAGGAAGATGTTGGGTAGCACAGCCATCACAGATGGTAACCAGAGTTTTGGCTACACGAAAGAAGTGATGAAATTAAATGCCGTCTGTGTACGGACGTTTTGAAAGCTGTTACTTTTAGTGAGAGATTGGCGCCCCTTGGTTACATAGAATACTCTCTCCGTATTGTACACAGACAGGTGATAATACAGCTCTCAAACTCACTTTACAGCGTGAAAAAAAAAACCTCATTCACACTGGGGTACGATAGGATATTGGCTAATAATACGAGCCCCTGGTGACACAAGACGGGGGGGTGGCGAGAAATATAATGAAAAGTGGTGGGAGCTGACCGTCGACTGATTACAGAATTGCACTTTGGGGTCCACAGAATCGCAGTCCGGATCCCTTACAAGTGAACACTCTACCTTCTCGAGGTTGACGTAAAGGTATCGGCAGCAGGTGAGGGTGAGAGGTGTCCAGAGTCTAGACTAAATTGGCCCACGACGCACGGGCTGATGTTAGTAAACGAAGAGTCAGAAGATACGTAATGAGTGATTTAGTTCACTGTAAAGCAGTGGTTGATAGGACGCTCTGACGTGGAGGGTACAACCGTCCCCTCTCTTACAGGAGGCAAATGGCAAACCAGAGAATCTAGCAGGAATTTGAGCTCAGCGTTATATCGGTACAAGACGTGTGTCTATCTCGACATTGTAACCCAAATTCATAGCATATACACATCACGAGAAGAAGACAGCTTCGGTAAAGTTTCCGAGTTAATTATACGATTGACCGACCCCCTCTTTTTATGGGACTTCTCCGTCTTGAAGGCTGCGCTCCAATCAGCAGCAGGGAAATGATGGACTTTCGTTTGGAGTGAGGAGTTCTTCGGCGAAACCGTGCTACCAATTGTCCACTGGCGATGCTACAGCATCGCCCAGGATGGCTTTTCGCTCGCGATGTCACCACGTACAGCCGAAGGCGCAGTAACACTGGAAATACGAATGACAAAATCCTTTTTTTTTTTGATAAGTTTCATTCCGCAGTTGAGAAGCAAAGTCGATAAATATAAGGTCCTTTAACATTTATAAGACAAATAATGTAGTGCATGACTTTATATTTCGCTCTGCCAGCCTCTCAAGAGGTTATTTCAGAGTGTAAACATGGAGGGACGATATTTTCCCTAAGCACAAACTGGTTAAGAACAAGCGGATATTGAATCTGCCCAGAGTATTGCTTACACGAGTGGGTATATCCGAGAACCCAATGGCTTCGTGTCCCCAACCCTGCTCACATTTTACTGTCCTGACTTTAGCGTTTTCTTAAATCTCTCCATTTTAACTGTCCTTTTCATCTTTTACATTTCAACTCTCTCACTCGCCCTCTATCCCTCTCCCTCTCTCCCTTTTTCCCTTCTGTCCCACCACCCTCACCCCCCACCCATCACTCTCACATTTTTCTCCCCCCCTCTCACGTTTTCTATCTCGCGTGTAACCCCGTTCTCTCTCCCTCACTTCTCCTCGGAGTTTTCCGACTTTTCTTCCGGATTCCCCGCTTCATTCTGGCTTCTTTCTTCTCTCTATTGCTATATCCTGCCTATACCTGCCTCCCTCCCTCCGCCTGACTCTCTCTCTCTCTCTCTCTCTCTCTCTCTCTCTCTCTCTCTCTCTCTCTCTCTCTCTCTCTCTCTCTCTCTCCCTCTCTCTCTCTCTCTCTCTCTCTCGTTGCTTGTCCTTTGCCTGCAGAGGAATGTTCCCGTCACACAACACATGCCTAACACGGACCTTTGAAGTTGTCTGAAAGAGGTTTGTTCCTCCAGTATTTTCTATTGAGCGCAGGGACAGGAGTCTTTTCCCAAACCTCTCTCTCTCTCTCTCTCTCTCTCTCTCTCTCTCTCTCTCTCTCTCTCTCTCTAGTTGGAAGGCAGCTGCTGCCGCCCTGGTAGGTTCTTCTGGGACTACCCACCTTGGTGCCCCCCCCAAACCAGGAAGGTTCAGTAGGTGACAGCGGTGCAGTGTGAGCCCCAGGCTGTTTTAAGTTTCGCTCCTTTTCGGTTTCCGTCTTCAGGTTGCAATCCTCTCTGTCTGCCTCTCACGCGCACGCACACACACACACACACACACACACACACACACACACACACACACACATACACACGTGAGCTTCTGGCATTCAGTCCACAAACATACAATCTCTCCATCTCACACAGAGCACCAAGATGAAGCGTAACTCACAGCCTCTCCATCTCACACAGAGCACAAGATAAAACGTAACTCACAACCTCTCCATCTCACACAGGACACCTGGTAAACCGTAACTCACACGCCTCGTTCCTCGTAGCTGTAGATGCTCCTGCGGTAAGCGCCTGCGGGCTGGCTCCTTCATTTTTACGAGGCAAGACTGGTCGAGTAACCCAGACCTCTTACTCTTCATTGACCTTTTGTCCCTCCACAGTTCTGAAGTGATGGTATATATTTACTGTGTTTCCCAGGCGATCAACAAACATATCTTTGACATATCTGGATATCATACTGGAAGCTTTATTTTTGTATTCGTTATTTTCTTGTGAATATTGGTTGACCCTGTGATCAGTGTCTATTTTTCCCTTATTCTATTCATCATGTTGGATGGATTGTGGAGCATTTGATTGATTTTTTTGTCTATTCGTGAACTGTAAAAACAATTTACGTTTTGTAATAGTATGTTAAGCATTTCAAAGGAGTGTGGAACACTTATTTTTTTATGGTATAGATAGTAAAAATTTTTAACCTAATACGAAGCAGATTACATCAAGAGAGGTAACTCTCGCTGGCTATATAATATAAGGCTTATGCCAATTATTTTTCTTCACAGATTTGAATTTCGATTCATCATGTGAAAACGATCAGGCTGAAGAGTTGGAATATTTCCTTTGTATGGTTCAGAGTTTCATTTTCCTTAAAACATTTTGATATACTTATCAGAATGATTGATTACAAGGTAGATGTATATATATTTATCTTCTCAAGGAATGAAAGAATATATTCGTTCGATTATTTAGTACAAGCGTAATCACCTATTCCCGTGTAGCAGCCTGAAGTAAATTGGTCACAAGTTATGCATATCATTTATCTTTACATGAAAAAATATATATATTAGTCAAAAGTGATTTACAGCAAAGTTAGCAGCGCGCGTCAAAATGAAAAAGGTGTTTGGGTGGATGGTACTCCGTAAGGTTAGCGAGACTCGCTAACTTTAATATTCGGGAACATCAGAATCTCCTTTGTAACTTCTTGTGCACCGACGTCCCCCTACCTACACACACGCACACACTAATTGCTCCTGAAAATTCATGATGAGAAGATAATTGGTTTTTGGAAGGGTTATCTGAGGGGGGAAGTGACACATGTCGCAAAAACAGCGGCTACTGATATCCATAATTGGATTTGGAGATGTAATCACATACAGGGAAACAAAATCATATTTGTTTTTTTTTTTTTACGTAAGATGAACATATTTCTGCGCCGACATAAGCCAAACGCTTATTGATAAAGAAAGTTTGAATCCGATTTCAGTACTTTTAGGATGCTTCTGTATTTTTTTTTTCTGTTCACCAGACGAGAGAGAATCATTCTACTTTTTCTTCTGGTATACACACACACACACACATTAAACTTTAGCTTTTCTCATCTTGTGAAAGTTCTCATTATCATACCGCTCACTATATTCCAATTGTGCTCCTTAGGTCCCAAAATCTACGAAATCTCCATGACGCTTTCTCTCTCTAACCCTCTTTCTCTATTAGGTCTTTCCAGGAAGGTAATTGTATATTGTGTATCGTTTCCAGGCAGATTTATGCACTTTCCTCCCTATCGAATTCCATTAGACGCTCTTCGGCCAATCTGTAGACAAGATCTAAGTCTCTCTGTAATTCCTCTGGGTCTTCCGTACTTACCGTCGTATGCTCGAGTCGTATGTAGGACTTCGCTTGTCGTCTTCTTGCCCCCCTGACAAGATCTAAGTCTCTCTGTAATTCCTTTGGGTCTTCCGTACTTACCGTCGTATGCTCGAGTCGTATGTAGGACTTCGCTTGTCGTCTTCTTGCCCCCCTGACAAGATCTAAGTCTCTCTGTAATTCCTTTGGGTCTTCCGTACTTACCGTCGTATGTTCGAGTCGTATGTAGGACTTCGCTTGTCGTCTTCTTGCCCCCCTTACGTCCTCACGTATGTCTGCAATCATGATGACGTAAAGTTACTGAGGCTCTTGCCGTTCTTCGCCGTACGCATGAGAGCACGTCGTTTTCTACGGACGTGGTTCCAGTGTCGTAGTTTTCTTTTGATACTGTATTATAGCAGTATGTATCATGACTATATATTTTTTGCCCCTTTCTCTGATTGCGGTCTTGGTGAATCTGGAAAGGCAGTCTCTTCTCTCTCTACCCTTGCATTAAACACAAGTCATTACAGTGAGTCTCTGTGTCCCGTTTTTTTTTCTTTTTTCCTTTTTTTTCTTTAATTTTTTTGCTAGGCATGAATCCATACTGGCTTTCTTTTATGAGCCTGTCGGCAATCAAATGTCCCATACTGTTTATCTTTACCACTCGTTCGCATATTCCATCTGCGTGTAATGTCAAAGCTGGCTGGTTTATGCTCTTGTAGCTTTGATGTAGATCTGCGCTCTTGGATATTAATGGTGTTACGCATGTCATTCGATGTATAACCACTGTGCTGGATTGGTCTGCCGTATACCCTTGCATCAGTGACGGCCTGAGTGTTTTCGTTATTACCGTCTTTCACCTTTTTTTTTTTGGGGGGGGGGAGGGATTATGGCTGGAATTCCTTTAGGTTCTGTTGCTGGATTCTCTTTTTTTTTAAGTTGGTCAGTCGCCTCAGTTAGGATTCTTTCTTCTAAGGTCATACCTGTGGAGGCGCATCGTATGATTCCGCTGGTATTGTTACTTTGGATCGTCAACCCTATCCACACGAGCGCATGGTGCGCTGGCCCTCGAACTTGACCCATAAGGTCCAGTTGAAGGAAGGGAAGCACCGTTGTACCGTCGTGCTTGCTTAAGGCTCAAGACCGTGGCAATCAAGGGGTCAACTGCACGAGCTTGCAATCCTTTTTTTTTTTTTTTTCATCTCTTCTTCTTATCTCTTTTCTCTTCGTGGGCACCGTTTCAGCATCTCAAGAGAAACTTGATGATAAAACGCCGTGATAAATTTCGTGTCGAATTGGAATTAATGGGGGAACTTTGCTGATGAACAAAAGAGGTGAGAGCTAATGAATTTTTTTTTCTTTTTTTTTTTTTTTTACTCTCCTTAATGAGTTATCATTTGAGGAAAACGAATCGCTTGAAGATTTTGCGTGGAAAATGATTCCCAGACCATTATATATTTTTTCTTCTCTTTTCTCCCAGTCATGATATTATGATAAGTTGAGATATATGTATTTTGCACTCGATTCCAAGTGCTTTTGAAGCTCTTTTCTGTGTGTAAGATGATTAGATGCCAGATTGTTTTTGCGTGAAAGGATAGAATGCGTTTGAGGGTATGTGAATGGTTCACTTTTCATTAAGGCTTCCGGAGAATTTCACTTCAGATTCAAAGGCAAAAAGACTCTCGTGTATTTCAGTCCACAGTCCATACACCGAAGGAGTGTGATTGCTTCAGCATTCACTGATATATATTATCTACGTGTCTTGATAAAGTATGGCCTTCGGAATGATACCAGTGCTGCCTTGCAAACGTAGAAAAAAAGAAAGATTTACTGTAGTATTATTCTCCTTGTAAGAAAAAAAAGGTTATTGCCCCTCTCTGTATCGTTAACACCAGTTATATATCTTTGAAACTCATACTTTAGCTGACACGTTCTTAATTTGACGATCTTCATTTTTTGTGTTATTGCTGGTCGGTTCTACAGAATCGTGTGTCTCAAACCTTTAACGTGCAAAAACCTCTCTTACCCACCGAACTTGTTCGACTTTCTCTATACTCAGTGTTCAGGGCCGTGTTCATTAATTTACACAGGCCATCAAGAGCTTTCCCCTTCTCCTGTGACTGGTATACACTAACGTTTTAAACTTTGTTCTTTTAGGATACTAAAATTTCTGTACTTTATGCAAATATTCATTCGTTTCCTTGCTTGTACAGGGACTAGCATGATTCTTCGTACTTTACGCTTAAATCATCGAGATTCATTTCTTTTATAGAAAGTTACTGATCGAGGGAACTAGAGGCCATGTGAAATCGAATATAAAAGGAAATATTACAAAATATTTCACCAGCTTGTAGGTTAGGTGTTGGTAGACTTGCCTCTTAAAGGGAAAACAGTTTATAAACGTCGAAAAGGACCTGCATATTGCATAGGTAAAGAGAAGGTTAAAGGGGTAAAGCGTTCCTCAACCCAGCTGTGAAAGGAGTGGAATTGATATTGTAATGGTCCGGTCTGGATTGTTGCCAACGCCCATACAAGTATGCATACAACAATCGAGGTCTGTCCAGTGCTGCATGACCCATTGGAAGAAGTGCAGATACTCTTGGCTACAGAATCCTTCTCGGTTTGGTCTCGTAATCCTTCAGTGTCTGCTTTGTTCTCGGGTCAAGGAGGAGGAGGAAGACACTGAGCAATCGTTTATAAGGGGAGGTCAGATTGGACATCTGCCCGTGGTCTCAAATACTGAAGGAGACCCTTTGTTTTTTCATTGTATCATTTAAATTACTTCCAATAATTCGTATTATCAATATTGCATGGAGGTACTTTTCATTTGCAGTATCTTCGGGTACGGTAAAGTGAAATTGAAAATGATCGCCTTGTTCATAGATCCTCGGAATTAATTTCCCGAAGGAGCCACCAACAGAGTACAACTCGGTACCCCTCAAAGGTTTCCCAGCTCTTTTCAGTATTGATGGTTAATCACAGATTACAATGTAGAGGAAAGAAACCACAGTATCTCAGAGGCAGTAGGAGTCTGTCTTCAGGGGTAATTGAGATACTTGATAGGCGTGATGCAAAAAAGGTCTACTGATGATGATGATGATGAGCGACTTCAAGCGCCTTACAATCATCTTCGGCTTTTATCCTACCCATCCAGCCAAAAAGGATATGGCTAGGAAGCTTACGTTCGATTGAATAGCAAACTAAAGCGCCTACCAAACCTACCAGACTGTTCCCCCTTCTCCAACGGTGTCTCAACAACACTTCCATGAAGATGGCTTAAACGGAATTCACCAAGTAATTTCAAGAGTAAGTGCCTTTTTGGTGTTGCCCTTCCGTGGAACGGTATGAAAATACATGTCTATGTAGTTATAGAGGAGTGGCCGGCGCTCGGGAGGGGAGGCCATGGGATGGGAGGAAGCGGATTGGTGCTCAGCAAAGAAGAGTACAAGGCTGCTGGGGCCTTCGTCCCTCTGTCTCTCTCTCTCTTTCTCTCTCTAGGTGCCTCTGTCATCATCACCACACCATTCCCGATTTAATTGGGTTCATCACGCACGCATCGCCTCTGTGGCATCACTCGCATGTATCCTCACCCCGTCCGTGTCCAGTGTGTTAAAATCTTACATACACTGAATATCGCCTCGTGCGTCGTTTGTGTATTTCTTTCCCTTACGTCACGTGGTGATGTACATATGTAACATGTATGACGAACAGGAGAAACGGGAGATTTAAAATGATTCAACAAATGTACGAGGCTGTAGGGAAGTAAGTGCTAAAGATTCAGGAAACAAGAATAAGGTTGATACAGCCATGAGAGAGAATTATCCCATGCATAATCATTGAATAATCATTGATAGCCAGAGAAAAATATGGTCGGATGCCCTGTTTTGTCGTTTGAGACACCTCCAGTTCCGTCACAGTAGAATTAGATGGCAAATTTACGGATGAAGACATCTTCAGTGAAGAGCAGTGCCTTGGGAACCTGGGAAGAAAGGATGAGGTTTTGTTTAGTATTTCAAGCTACAGATATTTCATAGCGCGTGAATGAAAACCAGTTTTTTCTCTCGACTATTAGAGGTTGTTTAGGAATAGTCTTCCTATTACTGCATTATCGCTCTTCTTTGTTTGCATTTTTGGCACTTCCACCTCTGATATCACCATACATACGTGAAATGATTTCGTTGTTTGTGTTAAGCAAGTGTAAGCGAAATTCGGCCGGAAACCATTGCATGTTTTATCTCTTTAACTTATGAATATCATTATCTGGTCCAGATCATGATTTATTTTCTGTTTTTACTTCAAGAGTCGAGACCGTGCCTAATGTTTGTCAGAATTATTAATATGTTGCAAGGCAGTATGCTGTAGACTTTTATAATTCATTTTGGCCACGCTTCGATGAGTGATGTTCATGCAAGCGACAAGGCAGTTTTTACGCAGACATGGGGTGTGTACGACGCTGTACTAAGACGAAAGAAAAACAGACAGTGGTGGCTGAGGGAGAGCGAGTACTGAATGCAAGAACTTGTTTTCTGCTCGTTCTCAAGTCTTTTCATAAAGTGTGTGACTGTGCTGGGTACGGCTTTGAAGGTGATATGTTTTCGTAGTGTAAAAGATTCATATAAATATTTACACTTTTTGATGGGCACTGCTAAACCGACGTGTAATGTTATATGAAAACGACGGTGCTTGGGTAAATAATACAAAAGTTGCTTCACACTCACGAGATGGGCGTTATTGGGTGATTGAGACTTTTAAGAGTGAAAGGGAATTAAAGAAAACGAGAGTGGAAGAATGGAAGTTGAAACCAAATAGTGGAAGAAGATGTCAGTGAAACCTAAGAAGATTTGAGACTTTTAAGAATGAAAGGGAATTAAAGAAAACGAGAGTGGAAGAATGAAACTTGAAACCAAATGGTGGAAGATGATGTCAATGAAACCAAAGAATATTTTTAGGAGGAGGAGGAGGAGGAGGAGGAGACCGAGGACAACATACACCAGAATCTTGAGAGCGTACCAGGATATTACCGGAGGAATATCTGGAAAGAGTATTTACGGTAAGAGTGGAAGCACCTCATCAGAGGCAAGTGATATCAGGAAAAGAAGGAGAGACAATTTTGAAGATTTACAGAAGGTAGAAGAAGGGAGAGGTGATAAGATCTCGGGTTATGATGATAAAGTGGAGAGAGTCGGTGGCGAAAGTTAATTGGAAGATATGGAGTGAGGAACTCCTGATAGAAACTGAGGGATGGCGGGGTCTGGGGCTGGAGTGAAGGAAATGTCTTGGAATTAAGGCAAAGAGGGTATGAGTTGGGAGGGTAGTGTGTCAGATGTGTTAGAGCATAGGAATCAAATCTCTGACTGCACCATCCTAAAGTAGGAAGGTGTAAAGAAGAGAGTAAGTGGGAATGGGTATTATAGAGTGGCGAAAGACAGGAGGGTGAGAATTATAAAGGGAAAAAGATTCTGTTGCCATAACGTAGGTATTTGCCACGAGATACTAAAAGAACTCGCTTGTTAAAGAGACTTAAGATATTAAATTTTAAATTTACTTATTCATTTATTTATTTATTTATTTATCTTTAGTGAAGCACAAGACGTGTGTTCAACCGAACAGAGAGGCGTTCCAGGATATTGAAGAGCATCGTGGGGATATTGACCTATACATAACTGTGATGGTAAACACCACACTACATTGTGGCCAGGGAAGTACAAGTGTGCCTTGTGGTCGGGAAAGTAGAATAATACATTGTGGTCAGGCAAAGAGAAGAGTTAGATTGTGGTTAGAAGGTACACCTCGTCTTGCTTTTCCACCCCTAGGGAAAAGTGCACCGTTCTCGAGCATGTCTTGAAATGCTGCATTATATGTAAAGTCCTTAAAGTGCGCGTGGAAAATTACCTTGGATGTGCAGTGTGCCTTTTGGAAAGATAACATGCAAAATAACGGTTATAGCGTCAGTATATATTATAAAGGAATGGCGCAGTTTATTTTATGCTTTTTCTAAAGTTATTGATATTTGGCAAGTCTTCCTAAAACTTCCTTAATGTTTGTGATAAACTTTTGATATATATATATATATATATATATATATATATATATATATATATATATATATATATATATATATATATATATATCAACCTTGATAACTAGATGTTAAAAAATAGTGGAGGGAAGTGGTATAAGGGTAAAGAAAAGATGTTAGAAAGTAATAAGTGGAAATGATTTCAAGATAATGAAAAAATATTAAAATGTTAAAAGAGGAAATGGTTAGAATTATGATAGTAAAGTACTCTGGGACGATGAACTGAGATTAAAATCTGAGGTTTCATTGATAATAAAGAATATCTTGGATATATATATATATATATATATATATATATATATATATATATATATATATATATATATATATATATATATATATATATACATATGATGCAAGTCTTTATCTTTTATATAAGCAGGAATTTATGTCATTCACTCGGTGACGAAATCCCTTTCACATACCACAAGGTAGAGGTTTTGAATCTCGACCCCTGTTCGGGAGCGACGAGTGAATTGTTAGAACCTCCACATTACTACACCCGGTAGAGTGATGATTCTAATTCTCTCTCTCTCTCTCTCTCTCTCTCTCTCTCTCTCTCTCTCTCTCTCTCTCTCTCCCCATCTCTCTCTCTCTCTCTCTCTCCCTCCCCTCGAGCGTAATGATTCATACTTTCCTCCCCTCCCTTCCCCTCTCCTCCCCTCTCTCAGCTCATTCCGGCTGTCTCGCAAAAAAAATATGGGGCATTAGTAGTAATCCACAGATCTCAACGTTACGTTGTTTGATGACCCTCGTACGAAGAAAGACAGCAAGGTGGGTGGGTGGGTGGTGTGGTCGTCACCTCGCGTTCCGCTAAGACAGTCACGAAAGCAAATTCGTTATGTTGTATTCCTCGATGAAGTCCTCCCCACCACCACCTTAGTGGCTCCCTGAGAGGTTGAAGACTCCATGACTTTGGCTGATTACTGGCAAGAATGATTGATGCCAGTGTGAGGGAATACATTATGGTTGTATTTCACGCTGTATATATACTCATAAGAGCCTGTAAATCTTTGTAATTTGAAATTGTGTTCTTGAAACAGCACATCAGCTGTTTTTATTTTTTTTTTTTGGGAGGGTTGGAAGTTTTGTCGTTAGATATGTTTCAATTTGTTTGTAACTTTGGCGTATATGTATATATATCCCATACGTCCCTCTCTTCTGTTCGTATTGCAGTGTTTGTCTGTGAGGAGATATGGTTCTGTTAGTTTGTTGCATCTTGGTGAATAGACTCCCATTCATGTAAGTATTGGTCGACACGGTTCAATTCTTGGTTGGTATTTATGATATCATCTTTGCCTGATTGTCCAACTAGCTTAAGGCAGGGTGTATTTGTGTGTGTCTGTGTGTGTGCCTACGCACATAGAAGTAAAGACGTGGTACATATATGTGTATAATATTATACATTGGGGCATCACGTGTGTAGAACACTCTTTTCGTAACGCACTCACACACACACACACACACACACACACACACACACACACACACACACACACAGTAATCACACTACACGGTAATATGTTTAACTCGTAGATTTCTCCATGCATCCCATATCATTGCTAGACCTAGGTCATGGTGATGCATGAGCGCAATGCAGGGGTATTATGTATAGACATTTTAACCTTATGCGTCATCATATTTAAGTATCATATTGTTGTGATCAAGTGGTTGAACATCACCTCACCCATATGCCTTCTCTCACTGTCTTCCACTTCTTCCGTTACTCATTGTCAGACACACTACTATTTCTCTCTCGCTCTCTCTCTCTCTCTCTCTCTCTCTCTCTCTCTCTCTCTCTCCATCCTACATCACTCCCCAACATCTATCCACATTCCAATGTTTCTGCTGTATGATGTGCCGTCGACTCTGAGACCCATATATATATATATATATATATATATATATATATATACATATATAGTCAGGCTAATGAACCACCTCTTCCAGAGTTGCCTAAGCCTTCAGGTGAGGTGTATATGATGACTATAAATAACAGTGATTTTAAGGAAAAGCTTCGCGTCTCACAAACGTGCTCGGCATCCTAACTCACTAGAGGGGTACAAACCAACTGATTTTATGCTGGGTTGGATGGTCGTTATATTCCACAACACCCAGTGCTGCCATTCGGTCATAGAATTTATATATACATATATACATCTTCGATCACCATCCCTAAAGCGGCCGTGAATAAGAAAATCAACTCTAAGACTTATAGAGCTTTAGCTGACCCCCTCTTACGGGAAAAGCTTGAGCGTTGGCTCGTTTGGTACTCGCATATCGAAGTTACTGCCACTGACGGGGTCACTAACCAGTGGGAGACACAGTGATGAGAGAACTGAGTATATGTGTTGAGGCCATAGACCGCTTGTCTCCCCAAGGCATCCCTTCGAATCCCATCCTGTTGATGCCCTTTTGACGTCACGTCATCGTGTGAAAATCCCACCCTGTTGATGCCCTTTTGACGTCACGTCATCAGACGTGGTAAGTGAGCGAGACACACACACACACACACACACACACACACACACACACACACACAAACACACATTAACGTTATCTGGTAGTATAGAAAGCTAGAAAAAAAAGAGAAGAGAAAGGAAAAACATCAGAGGTATAGACAGCCTCCACACTTGCCCAGTCCCCCGTGTGTATTAGCCAGTCCAAGTTGTGTGAAGTGGTTGGGAAAATTAACGACCACTTCTCCCCCTCGTCAAGTGAAAAGTTGCTCCCAACCTCCTCAAGTTTAACCCTACCCTCCTCCTCCTCATCCTCTCATCCTACCGTCCATATCCTCCGCACCTCCAGCTTTAATCGAGGAGTTTCCAGTGGCTGAATGACTTCATAATTATCGACTGAACAGCGATCCTCCACCACGTCATCTCGTCTTCCATTGAAGAAACAGAATGACCTTGTTCACTCATTGAAGCCAGACTTCTTCTTCTCCCCCCCCCCCCCCCCGCTTCCTCAATCGGGCGCTTCACTTCACCAATCAAAGTGCCTCTGTGATTAGAAAACTTTTTTTTTTTTTTTCCTCCATCGGTTCCCTCAAAGCCAGAATTCGCTAACGTCAGTCACACGAACGATTTGGGGGGGGACCAGCAACCCATTCTCTTCACCCTGGTTACACACAAGACGCCTCCATCAAAGTCTGTGTCTCGAGTGTAGTGGACGACACATCTCACACGAGGGGTAAACACGTGTGGGAGGAGCATCTACCATCACCCCGCTACCCATTGTCTTTCAAGCCCGAGAGAGAGAGAGAGAGAGAGAGAGAGAGAGAGAGAGAGAGAGAGAGAGAGAGAGAGAGAGAGAGATTTTCTCTTGCCCCCAGTGGCAAACTACAGAGACGCCAGATTCCAGTTGTGTCTACGTCTCTAAGAGACTCAAAACCCCCCCCAAAGCCTTCGGCCTACTACTCTATTTCAACCCGGCCATTATCTCCCAGGCATTTGGTCTTGAATTTCGTTGAGTAGTTCATCCGATGGCTGGCAGGCTTTCTTTGCGAGAGCTCGGGAAAAGCGGTCCAATTTCGAGGGACCATCCCCACTTGTCAGACCTTCTCTCTCTCTCTCTCTCTCTCTCTCTCTCTCTCTCTCTCTCTCTCTCTCTCTCTCTCTCTCTTTCTCAAATTGTGTATGCTCTTCACATCCACTGAATTACATTTATTTCCATTCATCCACATTCTTCCTCTACTGCAAAAGTACCTCTTTCCATTTTTTTTTTTTTCGGATACATTCCCTTGCCTTGATTCGCGTTTGGCTTCTGACTGTTCCGTATTTGTATGATCAAATGGATATTAAAAAGGTAATGGGCATGGTCTATGTAATCATACTGTAACGTTTTCCGTGGTCGACAGATTAACATCCTCTTACCTCTCACTGTAACTTCTTGGCTCTTTTGACTTTGTACCATCGGTGCTGTTGTATTCCTCTAGACATTTTCAATTAGTTCTTTCTGCTTCTTTAAAAGCGCGGTGACCGAGCGTGAGAAACGTATTTTGCTCTTGGCGTAATATACGATGCGAAAAGTTTGGTGAATATACCTTTATCCACGTACTGTGATGAGATTCCACATTTACCAGTTGGTCATTTGTCTCCTTTTCCTCTTAGAAAGTGTGGCTTTGACGACAGGTTAGGTATAGTATTGTCGATTCCCAAGTCCTTCTCACGCACAGAATCATAATCTTGCGTTTAATCAGGTTGAATTTCATCGACCAAATATCAGACAACCTCTAGAATACATCAGAGCTCCCCCTTGTAGTTTGATGTCATCTTCCTCTTTCGTTATTTCTCTCATGACCGTGGCATCAGCCGCAAACATATTCAAGCATGAGCTCAGCCCTTCTGTAAGTCACGCAATAGATCAAGAAGATCAGCGGGCCAAGGATCAGGCCCTGCAGCACTCCACTCGTACCCTCCACACCGGTTTCGAGAACCCTCCTCTAACATGCCTCCGTTTTATACTACCAGTGAGGTGATTTTTTCCCGCCATCGAAAGAGTCCGTTTTACCCTTCCAGTAAAGTAATTTTCCCGCCATCGAAAGGGTCTCTCCCATTCATTCCTGCCTAAAGTTTCATCATGTGATTACGTATTTGTTTAAACTTCCCTGTGCTGTAGGTGGAGGGGAGTTTTACCCTAGTAAGGCCCCATCTCTTTAACATTTTTTTTTCTCTAGCTAATGCTTGCCGTCCAAAAATATCATTTCGATACTTGATTTATCCCATTCATCCAGTGTTAGGTTATCAACGTACCTCATAAATTCTTTTCAGTCAAGTCTCTTGCTTGATTTTATATTATGACTGAATTTTCTATACTAACATGTTTCGTATTGGTGTATGACCTTACTTGTGATCAGATCACTCCACACTTTTCATTCTTCCTTGGTGGAAAGTTGTAAGGCGTCTTACTTCTCCCTGTAACGCACACTCGTTAACGCAACCTGGGCCTTATCCCTCTCTTACATCTTGTAACTCACTTCACCCCCTGTGTACACCCAGACCATTCTTTTTCCTCTCTTACAGCTCCTTATTACCTTACTGTGTTCGCATTTCCTTTACAGTCTCTCCTCTTACTCACTTTCCCAAGCTATGTCACCAGGTCTTGGAGTTTCTCCCGAGAGTTTTGCCTCCAGAGCCTCATCATCTTCAAATAGCAACTGATACCCCTTCCAACCTCCCCTCCCCTCAGCATACCGCGGACCTGCTCGTGCTTCTAAGCACCCCGCATTAATTTCCCTCACCACCCCGTCAACAGCCCTAGGCGAAATCACATACTTGACCCACACCCTCCTTCACCAGAACCACTCGCCCGCCTCCCTATCGACTCGTACACATGCTTTACTCTCACGATAGAAATCTCTCACTGCATCAAGTGACTTTCCATTTACTCCATATACTCGTAGCATCTTCCAGACAGAATCTCTTTTAGCGCTATCATGCGCCTTTCCTAAATCCATAAATGCCGTGTGCAGGTCACTCTCGTTCTCCAAGCACTTCTCGCACATTTTTCAAAGCAAACACCTAGTGCACACATCCTCTTCATCTGAAACCACATTGTTCCTCCCCAAGTCAGCTGCTTGTGTGCAGGACGCCACCAGGTATACTCATCATATTCACGCGTTGGTTCGAATGAACTTTTGTGCCCTCTTACTTTTATACAGTTGAATTATATATGCGCTCAGGCACCGGAATGTTGGTCATACATACAGCTGAAAGCCTTGCTTAAATGACCGTCTCTCATATCACCCCTTTCCTTTAAAGACTCAACTGCAATGTCATCCACTCTCGAAACATTTGCGCATCTAATCTCGAACAGGGATATCATTGTTCCTCTGTCTTTTACCCGCTCGTCATGGTTCCCTCACTATGCATGCCACCTCGTCCCAAATACATCACATCCACCTTCCTATCATCAAATATATTCAGCAGCCGTTCAAAATACTCGCCCAATCTCCATTTCACATCCTCTTTGTCTGTTCCTGCCTTCTCATCCTCTCTCCTCTTCGTCGCCCTCATTTGCTCACTCGTTCTCCCTCACACTGTTTACTGCCTTCCAATATATTTTCTCATTTTCCCTGAAGAGCATCGACACCCTCCCTCCCTCTGCTGTCATCTGTCCTCGGTTTCGGCTCTCGTACCTTTCCTTTGACTCCCTGCTCCTTTCCCTTGTACGCCTCCCAGTCATCTGCATTCCTTCCCTGCAGAGATCGTCCATACATCTCCCTATTTTTTTTTTTCACCTGCATTATAACTTCCTCTTAATAACACTGACAGCCAGTTTTTATAATCACGTCCCACCTCTCACATGCCACACTTTCCATTCCCGTTCCTCCTTGTCTGTTAGTCACAGGTATTCTCATCGTATGCGATATATATATATATATATATATATATATATATATATATATATATATATATATATATATATATATATATATATATATATCCCGAATGAAATATATTCATTATCTGCTGCGGAAGGTATACATATTATTAGCGCTTGAATACCTTTCCTACAACACAGATCTCACAAAGTTCTCCTCTTTCCTCTCTCTTGTTCATCTGTGGCACTTCCTTTTTCATTCGTAGTTTTATATTCATTTATCGACGTATTCTTTGTTTACCCATCTCTTGTTTTCATTTTCTTTTTTTCCTTCGCATTGGTATTTTTCTGTACTCTTGTCTTACCCCCGCGCGATGTAAGATATATTCCTTTTCACATTGTCTTTATCTCTCGTCTCGTGGGGAGTATACAGCCACCGACCACGGTGGTATGTTATCGGTACGCCCCGCCTGGGTATCGGGACTGTTTGTGACGCCTGCGCAGTGAGCCAGCAACTTCGTTGGTTGTCAGGTGTCACTCCTTTGGCCCAAGGTAACTTCTGCCTCACCCACACGTAGGGTGGCTAGCTGGCTCAGAGCACGGGCTAACGCTTGCCTCACACGGCTCCTTCCTCGTAACTCTTAAACGTCTCTCCCTACGCTGAGTGGTGTGAGCTAGCTAACCCCTTTGCCCTTTTGCCAGAATCTCCTTGTAAGTACCCGTGAGTATTAAGTCTCTCTCTCTCTCTCTCTCTCTCTCTCTCTCTCTCTCTCTCTCTCTCTCTCTCTCTCTCTCTCTCTCTCTCTCTCTCTCTCTCATGTACCTGCTATCTTACAACCCCCGCCTTCCCTCCCTCCCACCCTCCCTCCCTCCCTCCATCACTTACCTGTTATCTTCCTCCTCATTCCCAGTCCTCCGTTCCCACCGACGCTCCTCTTCCTCCTCCTCCTCCTCCTCCTCCTCCTCTTCTCTCATGACCCAATTTCACCCTCGAGCGACGTGTGCCGGACGCCCACCGCCACAACCGGTTGGCTGGCTGGCTGGCTGGCTGGCTGGCTGGTTGGCGCAGCACATGCAACACTGGTATTGATCAATGTGATGAGCAGCAACACAGGCAACAGTGGCGCTGATCAGTGTGTCAGACGGACAGCAACACATGCAACTCTGGGTCTCCGTCTGGTCGGTGAACATCCGTATGCCATGAAACACTCGCGATTATTGATGTGATCAGCATAAACACGCAACTCTAGTGACGATTAGTAGGATGATCAGCATCAACGGTATTGATCATGGTTACGTCGCACGGCAAAACAACGAACGATGAGTAGCAACGCACTGATCAAAATGATGAGCCTCTTGTCCAAGCCCAACTTTCTTGCCCAAGTGCCTAGCTATCTATACTCTCAAGTCGTATTAATCCCCGCGATTATCTAAGCTTTATAGCGAGAGATCGGACAATCCCAGAACATAGATCAACTATTAATCAGATACTTCTACGCGATTGGATTGTACGATTCAGTAAGTGACGGGATGCTTGAACATGTTTCTGGGTTAATTCCTGCGCTACTGTTTGAAGCATATTTATCATTTCAACTTCAGTTGCCCCACTCACCACCTGCCTGGCCAGTAGCCTCCTTTTTCATCGCATTCGACCGGAAGATGTGTATCTGTACGGTGAGCCAGCAGCTCTTGGGTATAATGTATGCTCTCATGAATTATAGCATCTTATTTCGGCAGAACTTTACTTCGGCTTAGGGTCTTTATATATATATATATATATATATATATATATATATATATATATATATATATATATATATATATATATATATATATATATATATATATTTCTTTTTTCTCCTTCTTCCTCGGGGATTAGGAAGTCTGCATCGAGTCGTAAGAACCAGCTACATGTTACTCCAATTGGTGTAGGGTTACTCCTGTGCCCAGGTATTGACCCTTGGTCATATGATCCAACATGATAATGACTTCTCTAATACTTTACCAGGCAGACGTTGATACCAACTCTGACATTACTCTACCAAGGTGTGTGTGTGTGTGTAGGTATATATTCTCTCTTTAGGATGGTTTGGCATTGTGTTGTCCAAGGGTTATCCACAAGTAGGTGGTTATTTGAGGTCCTTTGCGATAATATTATGAGGAAGTGGACGCTCTGCGTCCGTAAGAGTGGGAGCCTGAACCACCACCTCCCCTTTTGCCTCTTCGTTTGACGACGCCGTTACGGTATAGGTCCCACACGATACTGTAAAGGGTTTAAGTTGTGAAGGAAACGCACACAGCTGTGTCATCTGATCTCGAAAACTCTCCCAGTCCAGCAGTCTTGTCCTGGTCAACGTTGATATGGCAACACTGGTGTTATAACCACGCCACTTGAGGAAGGATATTAGAATACTGAGAAGTGATATTCTCTTGCTTACGAGAGACTTATACCATTTCGTTCATAAGACGGAACGAATCCAATAGACTGATTCGTATGTTAGTGTTCGCTTTCCTCTGCTTCATCTTCTCCTTCTTCTTCTTCCAGCCATGTACCCAGATCTGATTTACATACCATGAGTCTTAAAAGAACCTTGAAATAATATGCCATATTCATTCGTATCGTGAATGTTCGGTTGGTCTCTCTCTCTCTGTCTCTGTCTCTCTCTCTGTCTCTCTCTCTCTCTCTCTCTCTCTCTCTCTCTCTCTCTCTCTCTCTCTCTCTCTCTCTCTGCCCCAGGATGTGAGCGCCTCTGATTCAGTGGACGTTTCTCGTAATTCTTGCTGATGGCGTTGGATGCAGAACGAAGATTGTGTGCCTCGCCCAC
>NC_092261.1:10210196-10225196 GCF_036320965.1 Panulirus ornatus | reverse complement strand
ACCCCCACGGCCGTGTGCATAATGACGCTTGTATCATGTTTTAAAGGCACGATCAAACACCGCGTGCTCACAGGAACCGTCCTTGTGTTTACACGGCTATATAAACTTTAAGCGATGTGCTTTTCTCTCTCTCTCTCTCTCTCTCTCTCTCTCTCTCTCTCTCTCTCTCTCTCTCTCTCTCTCTCTCTCTCTCTCTCTCTCCAGTTTTGTGAGCGTCATATTGTGTCTTGTTTGGAAGCTCGCCCTCTTTCGTTCTTTTTTTTCTCTCTCTTTTCTTTCTTCTTTTTTTTTTTTTAAATGCTCTGATGTTTTACTCGGTGCATCAGTGCCCTATAAACCCCATTCCTGCTTGATCCACTGTGTTGTAAAATAGGAAGAAAAAAAAAATGCTCAAGGAGCTATTGACCTTTTGCCTGAACTGTGGGTGGTTAAGTGATTCACTTAGAAATATAACAGACGCGATTTGCCAGAAATGTATAAGGTTTAGGCATACTTTATAACGTCCCTAATATATATATATATATATATATATATATATATATATATATATATATATATATATATATATATATATATTGTATAATCGTATATGCGGTTGTCTGAAAGCGCGCCAGTAAAATAGAAGAAATTAGTTGAAAGTAATTGAACGTAGTTCAAGATATAAGGCGTGATAACGAAGCATTGATGGCATTAGATGGGAAAGATAGGTCAGCTGTTAGCTAGATAAGGGGAAATCTCCGTACCCTTCCGGTCAAGGCAGGAGACTACTTAAAGACAGAACCCACAGTTTAAGCAGGCACTTAGTTGCAGCAGCAGGAGGAGGAGGAGGAGGAGGAGGAGGAGGAGCGGTGGTGTTGCGTCGGTTACACAGGGAACAATGCGAAAGTTGGTAGGTGGAAAGACGTTGATGCACGTCTCCCTCGTTGATGCACGTCTCCCTCGTTGATGCACGTCTCCCTCGTTGATGCACGTCTCCCTCGTTGATGCACGTCTCCCTCGTTGATGCACGTGTCTCTCGTTGATGCACGTCTCTCTCGTTGATGCACGTCCCCCTCGTTGATGCACGTCCCTCTCGTTCATGCAAGTCCCTCTTGTTCATGCACGTGTCTCTCGTTGATGCATGTCTCCCTCGTTGATGCACGTCCCTCTCGTTGATACACGTCTCTCTCGTTGATGCACGTCTCCCTCGTTGATGCACGTGTGTCTCGTTGATGCACGTGTGTCTCGTTGATGCACGTGTGTCTCGTTGATGCACGTGTGTCTCGTTGATGCACGTCTCCCTCGTTGATGCAAGTCCCTCTCGTTGATGCAGATCTCGTGGAGTAAAACAGTCTGTTGCATGGTTCTTCCTGCTTTTATTGATTATCATATTATCCGACAAATGTGTGTCGTAAGTGTAACGTAGAAACTGGAGTCATAGTTAGTTCGCAGTTTTGTGTATATATATATATATATATATATATATATATATATATATATATATATTGTGCAGCTCGATACATACATAGAACATTGTAAACATATATGACTGGCGTGAATGCGTCTGTTAGTGTGCATGACTTGTTTCCTTTGTTTGTTTGTGCGTGTTTGCACGCATGTGGTTGTTTATGTATGATGATTCCTCGTGATTACAATTTTGTATGTTACGGGGAGAGTTGTACACTCGTGTTGCCCCTTCTTTTAACCTTTTATATCTACCATGTCTTCACTTATATGCACACACACACACACACACACACACACACACACACACACACACACACACACACACACCCGCTTATTGAGCAACCCCTGAGGAGGGGATGAACGTCTGTGTTGGGTGTGGGCCGACTGTGGAGTCTGGTGGTTTGATCGAGTAAGTAACGTAAGGGTAAGAGAGATGTGTGGAAATAAAAAGAGCGTGGTTGAGAGAGCAGAAGAGGGTGTTTTGAAATGGTTTGGGCACATGGAGAGAATGAGTGAGGAGAGATTGACCAAGAGGATATATGTGTCGGAGGTGGAGGGAACGAGGAGAAGAGGGAGACCAAATTGGAGGTGGAAAGATGGAGTGAAAAAGATTTTGTGTGATCGGGGCCTGAACATGCAGGAGGGTGAAAGGAGGGCAAGAAATAGAGTGAATTGGATTCATGTGGTATACCGGGGTTGACGTGCTGTCAGTGGATTGAAGCAAGGCATGTGAAGCGTCTGGGGTAAACCATGGAAAGCTGTGTAGGTATGTATATTTGCGTGTGTGGACGTGTGTATGTACATGTGTATGGGGGGGGGGGGGTGGGGCCATTTCTTTCGTCTGTTTCCTTGCGCTACCTCGCAAACGCGGGAGACAGCGACAAAGTATAAAAAAAAAAAAAAAAAAAAAAAAAAAAAAAAAAAAAATATATATATATATATATATATATATATATATATATATATATATATATATATATATATATATATATGCCTATATAAGAACTAGAGACTAGAAGATTAAGTAGCGATGGAGATTATAAAGAAGACTTCAAATGAAGCAAATCTAACGTCAGGGAAACAAAAAAACTTTTATGTTCTTTCCAGTCGCTTCACAGACGTTGGAGCCATGGTAGGAGAATTCCCTCTTAACTTTTTCACAGCCCTTGTCTCACCCTTCATCAGAACTAAGGTTGGGATGGCAGCGAACGCTACATTTCAGTACTCCAGGGATGATATCTAGCGAGAGAACGCTGTATATGTATGATACTGTCTCATGTTTCGCTCTCTCTCTCTCTCTCTCTCTCTCTCTCTCTCTCTCTCTCTCTCTCTCTCTCTCTCTCTCTCAGAGCTTGGAGGAAATTAATACCCCGTTATGTGAGACTTTAATTCTAAGACCAATCAGGGATACAGGATGAAAAAAAAATGACTTTTTTTCCCCTCACATTTTCTCGCTATTTCTCGAGCGGGCGAGGTAACGCCTGGGAAAGAGAGAGAGAGAGAGGTGATTGAACCTTAGAGGGGAACATTCTTAACTAGGCTGGTTCCTCCGTTCCTTCTTTTGGAAAATTATAATACAGGAGGAGAGGATATCCAGCCCCCCACCTCCCAACCCTCTTTGACGTATCCTATGACACGATGGAAATACTTGGGTAGTATTCTTTCTCACCTAAATACGATACGTATCTGTTATATATATATATATATATATATATATATATATATATATATATATATATATATATATATATATATATATATATATATATGTATGTATGTATGTATGTACGTATTTGTGTGTGAGTGTGTGTGGATTGAGATGGCAAGTGAACACAGATGAGGTGTTCTCCCAACGTTTCGGCTTGCAAGGAATTTTAGCATGTTACAAGGCCCTGGCCAATAACCAACCAAGGGCACTCCCCAGGCTTCATAGGAAAGCCGTAAGTGGTTTGAGTGAAGGCCAGGAACTAGTAATAACACAGGGCTGAGAAGGGTGGTGGAATGGTTGTGATGGCTGGAATAGATCGTCAGTAAAACTGATGTACTTGCTGGATGGTGGTGGTGATGGATATGTCATCGTTGACGAACCTTATGGGATAGGCGATGGGCTGGGATAGGCCGTTGGAAATTTTCGTAAAGGAATGTGACGAAAAGTGTGCTGAAAGGTTCAAAAGTGGACGGGGGGAACCGGTGAGCAAAATCGAGGAAATCCCTCCCCGCCACTCACGAAGAATGAAGAACCTGCCTGAAGTTCACACACCGAGTATACCAGTGAGGCTCGTCACATTGGCTATAAGGAGTGCAAAACGTAGGTTGGCCGAGCAAATGGCCAGGCCACTTTCTAACGCTTGAAGGTGCATCTGTGGCGCGCGCACGGCGAACTCGACGACGTATTTTGAAGATAAAGAAGCTTGCAAGTTTCGACGTCCAAGCTTTATTTACGAACGTGCCGGTGGAAGGGGCTATGCAAGCGGTTAGAAAGGCGTTGGGAAGCATTCAGGATGAGGAGCTACCGAAATCAGACGCACTGTGTGAAACTGGTGTTCCTCGTGTGTGTCATATCTGGGGGCATTCATGTTCACCGAGGTGGAGTATAGACAGCACAGGGGCCTAGGCTATGGGCACCAGCCTTATTGCTGTCATTGCATGTCTGCATGTGGAGTCTTTGGGAGTAAACAGCTACTGTAGAATCATAGTCATAGGCGCCAGGTGGAAGACACAAGAGCTTAAGTTCCCAAGGGAAACTAACATCAGAGATTTACCGTTGGTATTTGGAGAGGAGGAGAATGGGACATTGCTATTACTAGATATAGTGATCTGACCAGGGTATATAGTTCTCAGTGTACCGTAAACCCACCGGCAGGGTTGATTTCATTCATTATCTTTCGGATCATAGCGAAAGTAGAGAGTCTGGAGTAGTGATCGGGTTCTTTCTGAGGTCAAGAAGAAGTCCAGTAGCCTAATTGAAAGGCGCAGAGAGAATGTTGAGAGCAATACACTTGAAAAAAAGAAATACACAAATTCCCAATTCAAGGAAGGCCTCATATATGGATAGATGCTGCTACTTCGTCAGGGATGAAGATCGGTGATGTACTGAAAACAAATGGAAGAAGAATCAGTGATAGCGTGGTATACGCTGTACCATGTACTGGATGCCCGTCCATGTACTGTGGCGAGGTATGACCAAAAGAATCAACGAGCCTAAAAAAAATATAGCGTGGTATACGGTATACCATGTACTGGATGGTATACCATATACCATCCAGTACATGGTATACCGCATACCATGTACTGGATGCCCGGCCATGTACTGTGGCATGGTATGACCAAAAGAATCGGCGAACCTAAAACAGGTATATGTCATGATAAGACATTGAAAGCACTTTCTATCCACATATACAAGTATGGACACCTAAAGAAAAAAAAAAGTGGCAGCAGGCTATGATGATGCGCAAAGGACACCAGGTAATGAGAAAGGCCGTGGAAGCCACCCACATATACATCGGGACGGATCAACGGTAAAACTGGTGGTCATAGCGTAGTGTAGGGGGATTCGGAGGAGAACTTGGGGGCGACGAACGGGGAGGTAGGATTGCCTTGCGAGGATCCCTAAACTTTTTATCTGTTTATCTTACTCAGATTTTCTGAAGAAGGGTTCTGCGCAAGTTGAAACTTTAGGAAAAAAAAAATCCCTCAAAACTTCCCAACTATGTTCATTTATGATTCCAGTCCACATAAGTGTCATAATGAATTATATACTTGCTTTGCGCCGTGGTGTTGGTTCGCTTTCCCTCTTCTACGGATATTACTTTGGTTTTTGCGTCTGAGAGCTGGCTACTTGTGTGCCCCCCACCACTAGGTAGATCACACAATGCTCGGCAAGCTGGTGCGTCACATGACGTTGGCAACTCCAAGGTGGGCCATTTTGATATCTGTTTTTTTCCCCTACACCTCGAAGGTTTGGAACTTTCTACTCTGTATTTCAGTTAAGGCCCATAAATAGTTACGTATTTTCTACATCTATACAGCATTTTAATGACTATGTGCTGGCCACACTTCCCACATCCCCTTTCAGATTATTCCATTCATCAGTCATACATATTTGCGTTCTTTTTTTAACGAGTTTCTTGCTTGATTTCTGGTTTTCTAATAACTAAGTCTTCCTAAGAACTGTTCACTGTCTGCACTGTCATTGTAGCTTAAAAACCAAAAGGTTGTGATCAGGTTACTCCTCACTCCTCTCTCTTCCTTGCTGGCCAGATTTACGGCTTTCTAATCTTTCCCTGTAATTCATTTGTCTTAAATCTGTTACCGTCATCGGATGGAAAAGAGTACAGCGTATTCGAGGTATGTCTCACCAGCTCAGATGATCCCACTTTTCCTTGTTTCCGTTCTGGAACTGTATATATATATATATATATATATATATATATATATATATATATATATATATATATATATATATATATATTAGTTTGCCTGATGATGTAATAAACGAAAGATATTGCTGCTGCACTGTGGTTTTATCTGCACTTACTGTACGCAAGATTGTGTCTATAGTGTATATATATATATATATATATATATATATATATATATATATATATATATGTATATATGTATATGTATAGGTAGCGATGATATTCTAGGAACCTTGAGCAGTCTTATTACTCGATATTTTGCCTATCCTTAAGAGGAGAAAAAGTTCTGCAATGTCCGAGATTCAGGAGTTCCTGGTGTGTAGGTTTCCTTCCATTCATTCTTTATGAGCATTATTTTTTTTTTCTTACAACCGGTCCAGACCGGCTTCCTCAGACCTCCATCTTTCCCTCCCTCCAACAAAAACTACACATATTGGCCAATTTTGTGGGAGAATATTGAGAGAGAAGAATGCGCGAGTTTCCTTGAATTTTACCGTAAAACTTTAGGATGATATGATCATATATACATATATGATATGTATGATTGTCTGTCAGCTGATGATTGAATATATATATATATATATATATATATATATATATATATATATATATATATATATATATATATATATATATTATCCCTGGGGATAGGGGAGAAAGAATACTTCCCACGTATTCCCTGCGTGTCGTAGAAGGCGACTAAAAGGGGAGGGAGCGGGGGGCTGGAAATCCTCCCCTCTCACTTTTTTTTTTAATTTTCCAAAAGAGGGAACAGAGAAGGGGCCCAGGTGAGGATATTCCCTCAAGGGCCCAGTCCTCTGTTCTCAACGCTACCTCGCTAATGCGGGAAATGGCGAATAGTATGAAAGAAAAGAAAAGATATATATATATATATGCTCCTGGGGAGGGTAAGGAATATAGAATACTACCATCGTATCTCTTGCATGTTTTAGAAGGCGACTAAGAAAGGTTGGGACGGAGTGCTGGAATTCCCCCCCTCCTATTTTATCACTTTGTAAAAGTAGGTGCAGATGGAGCAAAGCGGAGATTTTTGTCGAGGGATTCATTTCCCGGTGCTACCTCGTTTTGGCAGGGAAGGAGAGTTCACATTATATATATATATATATATATATATATATATATATATATATATATATATATGTATGTGTGTGTGTGTGGTGTGATAGAAAATGGTTGCAGGAGATGGGGTTGCGGTTGAATGTCTTGAGAAAGAGGATGATGGTGTTGCTGATTGGTTATTTGGGATTTTCATTGTGTGTGTGGCTCACGTTGAGGCACCTGTACATTGGTGGAATGGCTTACAGAGCATCAGACTGGGGAGGTGCATTGTGGTTTTAGTGGTAGTAGAGAGTTTTTGGGAGGTCTGAAGTTTACTTTGGAAAATACGTGAGAAATACTTTGAGACGTAGGAGGATTTGTACGTGGCATTTATGACTGTAGGGAAAGCATGTGGTAGAGTCGATAAGGATGCTTTGTGAAGGATATTACGAATGTATGGTGTGGGAGGAAAGCAATGAGAAGTGTTTACTGAGAGAGCACACCGTGGGTGTGCGTGTAAGAGGAGAGGAAGGTAAGTGGTTCCAGGTGAAAGTTAGTCTGCGGCAGAGGGATGCGATGCCACCATGGCTGTTTAATCTGTGGAATGGCGATGGAGGTGATTACGAGGGTTTTGGAGAGAGGGATAAATCTTTGAAAGGGGGGAGGGGGAGCTTGGGAGTTGAGTCAGTTGCTGCATACAGGTGACACAGTACTCGTGACACAGATGAGTGAAAACTGACCTGCTGTGTCAAGCTTTGAGTTTAATTTTTTTTTTTTCTCTCTCTCTCTTCTCTACGCTGCTTCAGTAACAGTGTCCAGTTTACAAGTCATGATTGTGATTCAGCGTTTCACTACATGAAGTGCGAGCATGTACGACATCTACTGGAGGATTACCCATGATTGCTATGAATGTAAATGAGATCTTAAAAGATCATGACTGAAAAGGTACAGGAGTTGGCGTAGACTATTTGATATTTCGGTGTCATCTATAACAGGTAAGGTGTAATGCGGGGCCAGCCTAGCTGAGAAAGTACTGAAGGGCACACAGATTATTGTAGCTCCGGGAGGGTAATTAAGATTAGAATGTCTATCCCCGAGTTCTAACGGTTTGCCCAAGTTGACTAGTGGAAGGCGAAGTTCAAACCCATCCTCAATACCCTTAATCAGTTTTTCAAATACATTGTTTTTGTTCTCTTATCTCTTAATGGCATCAGTTTATTTTTTTCTCTCATCTCTTAGCGGCATCAATTTATTTTTTTCTCTTATCTCTTAGGGGCATCAATTTATTTTTTTCTCATCTCTTAACGGCATCAATTTATTTTTTTCTCTTATCTCTTAGCGGCATAAGAATTCCCTTTTTTTTTTTTTTAAGCGTCTTTCCCATACCAACAGCTTCCTCACTGTGCATCTACAAGCCATAGGGTATTCGTCCTGGCAGTGTCTGCTGCTGTGATTGTACTACATTCTTGTAGAAGTGTCTCATGGCCATATATATGTATCACACTGTATTGTCCTGACCGTCCTTAGTAACCATCATTATTAATGTATTCTTAAGAGTCCTCACTCCTTTCGTCAGGCCTAAATTTGATCTTTATTGGATGTTCTGGTCTCCATTGCATTATGCAGAATATATTGACAACTTTAGATACACAAACGTTTGCTTCTTATGCCATACATTCTCTCTTTTTTCCCCCCCCCCTCTTCCTTCCACCCTACGTCATTCGTTGTGAGTACCGATCATTTCGTGATACTTATCGTGTAATAGACTTAATGTCGGGGCATATCCCTGGTACCCCGTCAAGCAGCCTCACTTCCAGAGAAATGTCTCCCCTTTATGTGGATAGCATTACCGTTGTACCTTCAACATAGCGTGATGTATATGTCTTCCCTCACTTTTCCCTCTACCCTCACTTCGGTTCTTCTTTGCAGTTCCAGCACTGGTGGTGTGGGTGAGGATGGGTGGGTGGGTTGATGGTGACCTTTTGAGAGTGTGTGTGTGTGTGTGTGTCACTCACTCCTCGAACCGTGGGTAATTCTCAGACGCTAACACCACACTGACATTTCCAGCCACGTCTCTCCTCCTCTCGCTCGGGGTTATCTTATCCAGGTTATCGGAGTCTTCGTACAGTGAGGTGGGCATCACTGGGAATGGTCCTGACGGGTTTGTCCTCACTCGATGGCACTTGGGTATTATGTACTACCCCAGAGAGAGAGAGAGAGAGAGAGAGAGAGAGAGAGAGAGAGAGAGAGAGAGAGAGAGAGAGAGAGAGAGAGACATATATGGAACCTTACGTCATTGATGATCCTATATATTTTTTTTTCCTTTTTTAAAGAAGATGGCGACCAAAAGATTAAAAAGAGTTTTACGATTCGTATTTGCAAAGAGTTGTATAAAGTGGGAGGTCGCTTACTCCCGTATATATAAGAACGCTGGCAATTGATGTAAGAGAGGGGACTATATTGTGTACAATCCGGTAATTAAAGTATTTGAAAGTTATTATTGCTCGAAAAAAATTTTTTGTACCGTAAATCATCACTGATATAATCTAAATTATTAAGTAATGTAGTAATCACTTTATGTAAAACTCATTATACGGATAAATGACATTTAATACGTATTCATTAATATCACTGATTAAGTAACCTTCATATTTAATGATAATAAATAATAATAGATTTTTTGGAAACACTGACAGGCTGCAGGTGAGGTAAACCATGGCGAGGGTTTTTAAGAGATTTTAAAAGATTTTTTTTTTTTATATGGAGGAAAAAAAAGCTTTTTTTTTTTCCTTTTTTCTTTTTGACCAGTGAGGTATGATGACTCCCAGCTTATAAACCTCATAAGCTTCTGCTGCTGCCACGCTTAAGCTTCAAACCCCCTCCTTCCCACCCTCCTCCTCCTCCCCTCTTCACACACACACACACACACACACACGAACCAACCGACCGATCCAATTAGCACGTAGCGACGATTTTGGGAACCGATGAACAATAATCAATATTTACGACGCTCTGGGGGGAGAGAGAGGGAGGGGGTGGTTTGGAGGCAGGGGAAGGGTAGGGTGACCTGAAATGACCCCCCAGGCACCACCCCAGTTCCTGGTGGCGTCATTATCATAGGTCACATCCAAGCTTCCCTCTCCTCCTCCTCCTCCTCCTCCTCCTCCTCCTCCTCCTCCTCCTCCTTCTCCTCCCTCCTCACCGTCGTGTGTGCCCCTTTCGTCAACAATATGTATATATAGAGCGAGCTATCAATTGTAACCTCACAATGGCTGCCCCCCCAACGCTATTAATCAGAGCCTCTCTAGGCGTAGTTTGGTCACGCTCCCTTACCCCTTTCCCAAGCAAAGCAGCAAAAGTCAACCATCAGCGAATGCGACAACTTTGAGAGTATTTTATACGGAATTATCTCTAGACTCAATACGTTGTGCTGGAGGTATGATAATTGTAATGTAAATGAGGAAATATACTTGGCTTATATTTATTCATTGAGGCGTCTGCATGTGGGTGAACATATTCGTTTTTGCGTGCGATTGTAATTGTTTTTTGTAATTACTCGTACTGTACCGGGAGGGAGGTCTAGGTTCGATGGGTCCTCCATTACCTTGAATTTTGTTCGCACAGTCATACAGCTATTATGTTCACTCGGGTTGAGTTTCGTGAACCATGTGTGACACCAACTCTTGAGCTGTCCAGGCCCTCCCCTTCTTTGTGTGTGTGTGTGTGTGTGTGTGTGTGTGTGTGTGTGTGTGTGATTACCTATATGTACTGTACGGGGAGGAACTTGTGCACTTTGGAGACCCATTCTTGAACTTTGTCAGCATACAGCCTATTAAAAATGAATTTATTTGCTTGCATCATTCACAGTTTCATTAATTAGTTTATTCCAGTTATCCACAACTCATCTTCTATAAAAGTGTATTGCTTTATATTTTTTTTTCAGACAGACGTTTCTTGCTTGATTTTATGTTATGGCCTCCTTCAAGGAACCGTTCACGGGTGATCGTATCAAACTGATGAGCGTGGTGATCCAACCCCTCTCTACTCTTCTCTCTTCCTCGACGGAGAGAAATATGCCATCCACCTCCTCATTGTAACTTAGCTGTCGTGGTTGTGGCACCACCTTTGTTTGCTCCTTCTGGACCTTCTCGATTAGCTCATCGTCCTTCTTAAATTGCGATGACCAAATCTGAGGAACATGATCTAGTTTGGGCCCAGTGTAGGACTTGGACACTCTGTTGTTTTGTGTGTGTGTGTGTGTGTGTGTGTGTGTGTGTGTGTGTGTGTGTGTGTGTGTGTGTGAGTTCACAAGTTCACATATATGCGAGAGTAGGTGAGGTGGCCTCATTTCAGACAATCGGAGACAAAATCCTATTAGAACGTCATTGAATCAGGAGTAACTTGGTTGAAGGAGCGGTTATTGTTGTCCAGATGAGGAGTGTGTGGTCCAGGCGACCTTAACTCCTGGCCTAGCAGAGTGTGTTGGCGAGGTGACGTGTTTAACTAGCGACCAAGCACAGTGTTTCCCATAGTGGCTGGGGAAGTTGGGAGTGGAAAATATGACATATCTTCAAGCAGTTGTTTATTAGCTAGGAGCCTCATGGTCATGTCTCTCATCCTTTCTCCCTCATACCGTCTTTGAATGTTGCGTAGGTTTAGTGAACACACCTGAGTAAATCGTATAAGCCTCTATATGCGTGTAAACTTAGCCCTCTTGTTTCACAGACCTAAGAGCAGTGGATGAGGCGAGCGTTCCAGGAATATTGAAGCACACTGTGAGCTGAAGCGCAAACAGGTCAGGTAAATCAGGTAACGTAGAGAGAGGAGAAGGGCTTTAGTTTGTGGAACAAACTGGTCTCGTTGACGGGACGTTAATGGATGTTAAAATGACTCTTTATGTTTCCCGAAAGGGAGACTGGAAAAAAGGAAAACGAGTGTGCTTGGAAAACGATGTTCTCGCATGCCATTGGGCCAGATTGTACCAACGGCCATGAAGATCATTAACGAACCGGTAGTTTGATGATGGTCTTAAACGATGACGACTTTTTGATTGAGGAAGATACCATTGTCTTTGTCGTTTGCCTTCATGTCATTCGTGCTGATATTCCTATTTCCATACAATTTTCCCGGTCTTATTTCTCCTTTTCGACAGTCAACAACTCTGCTCCATTCCTTTGTTTCTGGTCGCGTGCTTTGATCCCGTACGCCTAATGGCCTTTGAATTGGGATTTTTAATGTAGGCCTTTTTTTTTTTTCCCTCTCTCTGTCTTTATGAGGTCATAGCTCAGATAACCATGCTTTCTAAAATCCTATTGCCAGTCAACAAGCCGAGTTTTGTCTGGGCAGCAATCACGAGGTGAATCTTCATTTTTCGGTTCATTGACGGGATACAATGATGGTCATGTCCCATGGCTGAATGCATCTGGGCCTTCGTTTTTGGGTCAGACAACACAAAAGCATGTATCCTGTGCAGCTGCTCCTTACATTCGCCATCACTTGAGACAAAATACCTCGCATAAAGACTTTTTCCATAAGCCCCAAACAGTGCTCAGGTGGAATTTGTGATTTAGGTCACATTCATTATTCTGTTAAGGTGTCAAAGTTTTTTATATTTCTCTTTTGTTACTTTGCCATTTTCAGCCGGTGTTTATGTCTTCTTGGTGTATTTTACTTTATACGTACATCAAATTGGTTACTTAGATTTTTAAGCCATATTTAGAAGAGTCAAAGTTCATTCATAAAGTATATATATATATATATATATATATATATATTATCCCTGGGGATATGGGATTAAGAATACTTCCCACGTATTCCCTGCTTGTCGTAGAAGGCGACTAAAAGGGGAGGGAGCGGGGGGCTAGAAATTCTCCCCTCTCGTTTTTTTTTAAATTTTCCAAAAGAAGGAACAGAGGGGGGCCCGGTGAGGATATTCCACAAAGGCCCAGTCCTCTGTTCTTAACGCTACCTCGCGAACGCGGGAAATGGCAAATAGTTTAAAAGAAAAGAAAGATATGTATATATATATATATATATATATATATATATATATATATATATATATATATATATATATATATATATATATATTCTGTAACTGGTCTTGATAATCTTGGTACAGAGATGTATTCAAACGATACATTCGCTTGCAAATGCTGGCCTGTTCTTGTTGATTACGTATGTCGTTAAATGCTCTCCCCCCCCATTTCTTCAACAGTGTATTGTCATCATTATGTCTTACGATTATCAGGATTTTAGGTATTACGTCGCATTTTAGTCTGTATGTGACTTGCATATAAATGTCTCATACGTAATGGACCAGGGTAGCTCATCAACTCCATGGACATCCCTAGGGGGCTTTCTCGTTAAGAGGCTACGCTCGTCAGTGAAGTTAAAACCATACATAGCAAATAGTCATTATGAGTTATTTTGCTTTTTAGGTCTATCGATGGTCTGGATCATTATAGGCCATTAAAGTCAAGTTATCCCCCCCCCCCATAGGAAAATCTTGGTCGCCTTCTGGTCGAGTTCAAAAGATAATTCAGAGAACCATAAACGCTCTCGAAGTGCTTATATATGACCCTTGAAAGCAAGGAAGACGTGCGTTTAAGCATTTGATGAATAGATATATAGATAGATAGATGGCCAACACGACAAGAGTCTCAGATTTCTGAACGTGTTCGTTGGACACTCAAGGTCAGGTGATAGATTTCATTACACTTGGCTGCAGATACACACACGGGTCCTGATTTCAATAAGTTCGTATCAAAGAGTAGTTTCGAGAGTCTCTTATTGATCTGGTCTTTGTTCAGGTTCAACTCTCTGTGAATTTTCTATTTGCCCCCTTTACCTTGGATTCATTTTTTTTTTTTTTTTTACCTACCTCCACTCGAACCCCTGTATACTTTTTTTTTCATGTCTATATCCCCTTACTTTGATATTTTACTATCAAAACCTTTGTTCAGCATTTTATTTTTTCTTTTATTGAGAATCCCATAACTGAAACTCGCACACAATTCCCCGTTTTTCTTTTTTTTTTCTTTCTTTCCCGTGAAAGTTTTAAAAGGATTGTGTTTATTGATTAAATTACTTTGTTGGCAAGAAAAGAGTATTCTGGTGCAAAAAAAAAAAAGGAAAAAAGGAGATAAATTGAGCTCAAATTGAGTTCAATATCCGACGATTTAACTCGGGAATGTTATTTTGTGAGATTAACTTGATTCGATCCTACGTTTTACCTCGGGAATGTTTATTTTTGTGAGATTAATCTGATTCGATCCTTCTTTCAACACCGTGTTGGATAGGTTCAGGCAATACTACCCTTCGGCAGGTATATGATCGTAAGACAATCTTGGTTAAGACGCCTCGTTCTCCTGCTATTCGAACCACTAGGGCCAAGATTGAACCTTGTTTCGGATGATCAGTTCTCTCGGCGAGATAATGACTGCATCATTATCGCCACCGATGCCATAACTGATTTAAGGCCGACGGAAAGGGACGTATTTCATTTATTTCCTTTTTAAAGTGAAGGATTGGTTTCAATGGGGAATCTGAAGCTTTGGTTTCAATGGGGACCGTGGGGGGTTTCCGAAACGAAGAAGCACCTTTCGCTTGACTTTATATATTTTCTAGTAATTGTTTTTTTAGGTCCTCATTGTACACACACCTGAGAACGGCAGTCTCTTTTAAAATCTATTTGGCAGATTTCGTATCATTTAGCAATTTGCATGCATAATTATGCTAATATAATGCTGTAGTCATGACAGTATTGGAAATGTAATGAGAATTCGTATTTTGAATGGGTTTCGAGATGACCATCGCGTCGTTGAAACTTTCATTAAAGCAAACAGTAATTTCGATAATTAGCATTATTTACCCGAGTTACATAGGCGTTATGACAACATACAGCGCCAAGTAGGTGGCACATAACTCCCGTGGCTGTGTTTGCACAGCCTCGCCTGAAGCAATTGTCCGAAAGAACATTAGAATTTCTCGCGGAGATCTTGGCCATTATGCCCCAAGTTATTTTGAGAAAGGGGGAAGGGGGCGGACTTAAGCCTGGGTTTTTTGTTTTTGG
>NC_092261.1:10197696-10205196 GCF_036320965.1 Panulirus ornatus | reverse complement strand
AATATAGCGAAGAAAACGAGAACAGTTCAGTATAGAAATATAGCGAAGAAAACGAGAACAATTCAAGCAGTATGAGCATAGAAGAATAGCGAAGAAAACGTTAGCAGTTCAGACATTATGAGTAGAAAATATAGCAAAGAAAACGAGAACAATTCAGCATATTTTCTCTTAATTTGTGTATGTGACTCAGTCTTCCATGCACGCTCGCTCATCATTTTCTATACGATGTTGGTAAGTAAGTCCCCTTTGAGGATTTCTTCAAATAGGCATTTTTATGGCGTTCATATTGTCTGCAGTGTCTGTGACCAGCACAGTGGGTTTCACATAAATGATTTCGTAATTACGATAGGATAACTTCCATTAGATTCAAACTCTGTTATCGCTATTCGTTCCTCACAACCACGAATAGGTTCTGAACGTTGATTGATGGGGTAAACGAGTGCCCGAAACATCTCGCCCCTAACACACCAACGGGAGTCAAGTTGGTAGACAGACGATCGACAATGAAGTGAAATTTACTCTCGCTTTTTGAAGGGATCACTAAACATACTAAGTCCTCAAACATATTAAGTCCTCCTCACAAAGACACGACAGTGAACCTGGATCAAGAGCAGGCAGGCCCCAGCGGTCGAGTGGGCCATCATGAACTGCGATATATTTTTGTGAATATATTAAACTGGGTTAGTTATGCGCTATACGCCTTGTCTCGTTGGTCGTACTAAAAAGCTTTGAAATACAACGTGACTGTGTCGTGCTACCAGGTAACAAATGAGGAAGTTCTTATGGACACAAAAACATAGAATATATATATACATATATATATATATATATATATATATATATACGTATTACAGTTTTCCTCGTAATGTTATTCATATAGTCGCTCTTGTCCAATTGCAAAGTTTTCTCAAGAGTTAAGACATACGTCAAGGAACAGACTTCTGCGTCGCTTTGTTCCGTCTTGAACAAATGAACACTGTTATGAAGTTCACCCTCGCTATTGATGAGAACGTACCCCATCCGGTAATTATGGACCCCTCTTTTTAAGAGTAATTACTCTGTTTATCTCCTTTCTAATTTCCATATATATATATGTATATATATATATATATATATATATATATATATATATATATATATATATATATATATATATATATATACCTTTCCGCTTTCTGTAATCATGAATATATGATCACAGGCACCTTTCCGTTTTCTGTAATCTTGAATATATGATCACAGGAAGTAAATCTGCTGCTGGGTTATATGCTTCTGGGAGAGTGGAATTGAGTCGCCCGAGGAGTTAAAGTCTTTGTTATCTTGTAGAAGGAGTTAGACCGTCTAGTGTGTGTGTGTGTGTGTGTGTGTGTGTGTGTGTGTGTGTGCGACCGTCTTGCACCCCTCTCTACGTGACCCGTAATTAGTTTCTCCCCTCACACTCGCTCTCTCTCTCTCTCTCTCTCTCTCTCTCTCCACCGATGTTTAGTGATCGCCTCCCCTCGCTGTGGCCAGAGTCGGGACGAGCCGATACCACCCTTACAGAGTCCATGTCTGCACACACACACACACTATAATGTTTATTGGCCATCTTCCGAACGTCTGCTGCTGCTTGTGAACTTAGCGGTACACTGCCAGATGTCAGCTAGAGTCCCCTTCTCGACGAACGGAGATTCGCATCTGAAGAAAAAAAAAAAAAAAAGGGTGGGGGGGAGGGACTTCGATTTTCCTTGAGCGGACATGAAAACGTTTGTTTATCACATAGTTTGACTGTTATGTGTAATTATCGTAGTTACTCACGACCAGAATCACATCTACCTACACGAAGATTATGACATATATCGGCGATCATTGTGATATATGCGATACAGATATATTGACTCCTGCTCTTACATTTGTTATCTACGATAAGGTAATCCTTGCCTGAGCCACAAACCGTGGTCTGGTTACCAATTAGATTACGTAAAATATTCCCTCGTTATTCATGGAGGCAAATCTCCTTTATTTGAATATTTACTCTTTGATTATACTCACCTGTATTACCTAATATTACCTGGTTACAGGCCTGAGAAATCTATTTGCTTACGACGCCTCATTGAATTCTTGAAAGGGTATTTCTCTGCCCCCTTCCACATATGAGATTAACTGTGATAGCCATCGGTAATTGGATTTTTTTCCCCTCCCTCCCCCAGTACGTTCTTTCACGTCCCTCTGTTGTGAGTGTTGGGAATTAGCTTCTGCGACTTGAGCCGTAATGTCAACTTTGCACAGTGAGCGGACGGTATGTGTAGATTTCAACAAAGCTTTGGCGGGATTGGGAATTTTGTGTGTGTGGGTGGGTGTGTGTGGGTGGGTGTGTGTGTGTGTGTGTGTTTAATCACTGGGATTAGGGCTATATTAGAAGCTGGTTTGGGTTAGGTTAGCCAGATTAGAAAGCCTTCCTGACCGGCACGTGCCCAGCTAATCAGTCATGATAATCGCCAACGCACGAGAGACTTAATAGATTAGATCGACAGTTATTCAGACCCCCACAGCTGTCACACTGAACACGTTATTCAGACCCCCACAGCTGTCACACTGAACACGTTATTCAGACCCCCACAGCTGTCACACTGAACACCACTCACCCCTGAAGTTACGTGTGAGTCATCGTATGGCTTACCTTCTGAAATTTGTGAGTGCATCTCCTCACACCACACACCAACTGGGGGATTGAATACCTTGGGCTACCTTGATCTTCCTTACCTTTCGCCTTAAGCTGTGTTTCCGAGAGAGAGGAGGAGCGTGTGTGTGTGTGTGTGTGAGGGAGGTACATAGCTGCATGATAACTTGCCGTAGATACAGAAACACAAGTTGTGATTTACCTTGATTTGTGTTGTATAAGCTATATATATTTCTCTGTCTATCTACCTACCTGTCTGTCTGTCTGTCTACCTACGTACGTACCTACGTACCTATCTATCTATCTATCTTTCTGTATGTCTGTCTGTCTAACTGTCTATCTACTCATCAATCCATCTATCTATCTACATACCTATTCATATATTCATCAATAGTTTTGAACTTCAGTCCCAATTTTCATTAGGGGTTCCTAAAGGCAATACAGACTTAGAAATCACAAGCAGTTGTCACAGGTGGTCCAAAGCTAATATTACGATATTGCGCCACTTTTGCGCAAGACACTTGAGTACGTGTGGGCGTGAATAAATCTATTTTGATGTAAGTTACCTGAAATATACATTTTCCAGACATTATGGTGAAAGGAGAGAAATATATATATACTTATGATGTGAGGGTTTTCTGTAATCAAATTATCATTATTCATAGAAAATTGGTTATGTCTTTTCGTGTTAGCTATAGCCTTCCTGCGTTATTAATATTTGGAACGTGTTGTATATTGATTTCCTCCATTGTCGCATCGTTGTTGTGTTAGTGATTATGACAGATATTTCATATTTCTGAAGTTGCGTAAGATGTGAAGGGGGTGTGACATTTCAGTCAGTATTTATTGGTATGTGTCTTATTTCAGGATTGGGTGTCTTATGATCACCATATTGAGTTCTGTGTGTATTTGTACCTCTGTAACATTCATTTCCCCTTTTGGGAATAAAGGTATAACATCAAGTGGGATTTTGCCTTTACTCTTAAATGGAAAAATGGGATTGCGCTGTTGATGATACAGTACGAGGCAACAGATCTCTTTAGGAGCTAAAGCTGACGACAATGAGTGATGATGATGCTCACTCAATTTTGATTATCCTGCGGGCCAAAGGGAGTCGGTAGAAAAGTGGTAAACTTACCAGACTCATTATACATTCACGACACGAAGTCGACAAACGTATCTCATTACCACCTGTAATGAACCAGAAATTCAGCAAGGGGAAAATTTAGATCACCACCACCTCCTCCTCCTCCTCCTCCTCCTCGTTTTCCTTAATGAAGGTTTTGATTATTTTCTTTTTTTTTTTCCTTTCAATCTACGTTCGCATCGTAGGGGGTTCGAGTCTGCTTCAAGAGATTCAGCCGACTCTTGGCTGGGTTATTAGTGGAGGGTGTCTGTCCTTCGACACCAGAGATACGTGACACCAACGGTATCGGGAAAGAATGGGATTAGTCATGATAACATAAGAGGATCACATACCAATGTCACACCTGGTTAACCCTATCAAAGATGTCGTTGTACCCGTGTGTGTGTGTGTGTGTGTAGATGAGTGTGGCATAGTTCAGTGAAGGTGTTCGGAGTCTTCTGTGCATGGAAAGGATGATGATAATGATGATAAAGAATTTTCCATATATATATATATATATATATATATATATATATATATATATGAATGTTTAGTTTACAATGTAAGGAACGCTAAATAGGGTTTAACTATCTCTCGGGTGCATTCATTTCCCCCAGTTTCCTCCCCCTCGCACACCAGTGTTGGTGTGTAAGGTAGGCTTCCTTACTATTCAGAGTGTGGGTGTCAGGCAACAGCAGATAACATTCTCACTACCTCGAGTGCACCTCGAAGTCGGGTGTTCGAGGCTGCTCTCAAGTCACTGCTGGTCCATCCCTTTTAGATGGCATGCTAACTGACCCCTCCCTCTGCCCTCACCACCTGATGATCATATGTTTACTGGTCTCACGTACAAGTACCCTCCCCTGTAGTACAGAACCGGTCGTACGTTTTCTATCCCTCCCTGTAGTACAGAACCGGTCGTACTTTTTCTATCCCTCCCCTGTAGTACAGAACCGGTCGTACATTTTCTATAGCCCTGAGACTCACTGATCGATGGCGGGGACAGTTAACGGAAAAAAGGATGTGTCACAGACTGTGGTCTGTTGTCCGGTTATCTTGTGAGGGAAGGTATTCATCCGACTCTCATTCTTCCATCAGTGGTGTCTGCCGCGAGAACGTAGCCAATTGGGGGACACTAATGCACAGTCTGGCACCACGCCACACACACACACACACACACACACACACACACACACACACACACACACGTGCACAGAGAAACACACACTGATAATGTTCCTCTTGTTTCCTTAGTGATCTTACATATTCTCTTCTTCATTTTTCATATTAGCCATGTTTCAGTATATGTGTTGATTAAGTCAGTCTAATGATCTCATTTGTAGTCCATGGTGTATTCCCTTCTTCGTTTCTTCTCATGAGAATAATGTTTAATGTAATGCATGTTGTCATAATGAGTTAGAAAACATAGAATCCATTTCTTATTTTTTTTTATCTAATTAACGCGAGAGAAAATACATTCTATTTCTTTCTTTTTTTCTAATTACCGTTGTTTTTATTGGCTGAGACATTATTAATTGTAGCTCTGATGCTTTTCAAAGTCACCAATTAATTGTTATATTCGCTATAACCTGTTTAGTGAACGCAAGGATTGAAAAGTATAAGGAGATCGACTGCCGTGCGTTCCTTCAGTGCGTTTAGAACAGCGTCTAAATCACAATGACGCTATTGAGAGCCAGCGTATGTATGACTCATTACGCGAAGTCATCTTTATACCACTATCGGAATTCCCTTCCTCCGAAAAGAGAAGTGTGACTGTCTATCATGGCCTCTGATTGGCTTTGGGGGGTGGTTAAGGGGGTAAGGGGATATTGGGGCAGTTAACGGAACTCACTGGACCAATCAGCTGACTCCATAACACGGCTATCTGACAAGGAAATCTCTTCCCAGACAGAGCCAATATCCCTCGCGTCTTAGCGCTCTCCAGATCTCCGAGGAAGAAATACTCGACGCCGAAATGGATGGTGGTATTAACGGTTACGTGTGTTCCCCTCATATTAGTCACAAAAAAATAAAAATTCTGGGGTGGTGTGGGTGGTGGTGGGTTTTGTCTCAAGAGTTATTTCATCTTTATTTTCATTAATCATCTTTTCAAACCTGTGATACGTATATGTTGGATTATCATACAGAGCTTGATTTTAATTGTGATACCAGTCTTTAGAATTATCTTACAGAGCGTTATTTTTAAGAGGCTCTTTTGTTTTGTTTTTTTATTATATTCTCGCATAGTTTTGGGTCCAGGTGTGATATCATGGTTTACTCTTCAGTGGTAAAGTGGAAAAGATAGTAGAGGTGTAGTTAGCGTGGTGTGGTAGGTGGAGAATACATGGGTCCAGGTGTAATATCATGGTTTACTCTTCTGTGGTAAAGTGGTGACGATAGTAGAGGTGTAGTTAGCGTGGTGTGGTAGGTGGAGAATACGCCTTAAGGCGTAGATTCTGAATTCCCAAGATAATTAGGCCCAAGTTTCCACCTCTGTGTTTTATATATATGTGTCAGATGAGATCTCGTAATGAGTGACATTAAGACAGATGGGGGAGGTAGGTATAGGCCTACTGATTGGAAGCTGATACGAAGAAATTACTCAAGAAGTGGCGATGATGACGTACGAATTATATGTATCGTCTCTGGGTGTTGAAAGGTTATTGATGTGTGGAAGAACATAGTCCCGAGGGGTTTGTAGGGTTAATGGTAGCTGGGTGTCAGGGGTGAGTATTTGGTGGTGGCTAGGCGTCAGGAGTGAGTATTTGGTGGTAGATGGGCGTCAGGAGTGAGTATTTGGTGGTAGTTTGGCTTCAGGAGTGAGTATTTGGTGGTAGCTGGTGTCAGGAGTGAGTATTTGGTGGTGGCTGAGCGTCAGGAGTGAGTATTTGGTGGTAGTCGGGCGTCAGGAGTGAGTATTTGGTGGTGGCTGGGCGTCAGGAGTGAGTATTTGGTGGTAGGCTGGGCGTCAGGAGTGAGTATTTGGTGGTGGCTGGGCGTCAGGAGTGAGTATTTGGTGGTAGTCGGGCGTCAGGAGTGAGTATTTGGTGGTGGCTGGGCGTCAGGAGTGAGTATTTGGTGGTAGTCGGGCGTCAGGAGTGAGTATTTGGTGGTAGTCGGGCGTCAGGAGTGAGTGTTGGATGGCAGCTCTGCCACTCCAAGACTCCTGAAGAGAGGGGATAGAAAACGTAAGATCTGGAAGACTAAAGAAAACAAAAAACACACACACACAAAAAAAAAAGAAGAAAAATGATGGAGAAGCAAATAAAAGAGATTACCAGAGGGAGTGTCTGGTGCCAAACTTTGTCACAAAAGCTCTGGAGATGTCCAGGACACTCAAGAAAGAGATTCAGTAAAGTTGTCGGAATCAGAGTCAAAAATTCAGAGAGAGAGAGAGAGAGAGAGAGAGAGAGAGAGAGAGAGAGAGAGAGAGAGAGAGAGAGAGGCAGGCCAGGGCTGCAGGAGGAGAGGGGGCGCGGGTTTGGAACGCGAGAGCTGGGGCGTGGTATCAGTTTGCAGTAGTTTATAATTCATAGGCCTTTTTCCATGTTTGGAGCGGAATAGGTCAAACCTGTATGTTTGTTACAGTCGCCTCAAGGAATATGAACGGATCATACGGTACTAAACACACACACACACACACACACACACACACACACACACACAACCACTCACCATATACACTATACACATATACTACTTCCTTATTGTACCA
>NC_092261.1:10117696-10192696 GCF_036320965.1 Panulirus ornatus | reverse complement strand
TATATATATATATATATACATATATATATATATATATATATATATATATATATATATATATATATATATATATATATATATATATATGCACGGGTGTTGGTGGACCACTATTCAAAAGTCGAGCGCGACATTAGCGACATTATATATATATATATATATATATATATATATATATATATATATATATATATATATATATATATATATATATATAATATATTTCAATGGATGTTATAATGGCGTCAGCAAAAAAATCATTGAAAACGGGCCTTTGTGGTGTATTGGTTAGCGTTACTGACCATCGGTCAGCACGGGTTCGACTCTTAATCGTGGCAGTCGTCCCAACACACTCTCTCTCTCTCTCTCTCTCTCTCTCTCTCTCTCTCTCTCTCCCCCCGGAAAAAAAATGCATATGAAATTTCGCCGCGGTCGTACCGGGATCATCTGGTAATTACATTTTTCTCGCATTATGAAGATAGCCGACAGTGGCTCGGGAAAACACGAGCGGTGGGCGACAATGAAATAATGTGCAAGTGATGCATTAGCTGATAGACTCCAGGGGTATTACCAATGATATCTTTTTTTCATACTGTTTTCTCTGTGTCGAAAAACCTTGAAGATTTTTTTTTTAGCCACAATCAAATTTGATTATATTGTTAAGGCACTCATAGTGTCACTGATTGATTATATATATATATATATATATATATATATATATATATATATATATATATATATATATATATATATATATATATATATATATATAAGTGTGTTGGAAAGGATCACAATTTTGCGCGTGATCAAGATATTCCTATTAGTACACGGGGAAAATGAAACACGTTAAGTTCCCAAGTGCACTTTCGTGTAATAATCACATCATCAAGGGAGACACAAGAGAGAAATAAAAATCTGTAAGTGTACATCGAAGAGACGAAGCTAGGACGCCATTTGGTAAACATCAACTGACATATATTTCTCTCTTGAGTCTCCCCTGATGATGTGATTGTTACACGAAAGTGCACTTGGGAACTTAACGTGTTTCAGTTTCCCCGTGGACTCAGGAATATAAGTGTGTGTGTGTGTGTGTGTGTGTGTGTGTGTGTGTGTGTGTGTGTGTGTGTGCAGAAAAACATTATAAGAGATTCCAGAAATTCAGGCAATTTCTGAGCATTGTTGGAGGAAAAAAATGAAAGAAATTTGCTTATTCCCGACGGGTCCTGTAAACCCTTACAGCGATTGCATTTGTGAAAACTCAAGAGCGATAAAGGGAAAACGGTCTTGAGGTGCTTGAATTAACATATCTTGAACCTTTTGTCCCATTAGAGTCGGAAAATCAACTACAACGTATGGTATTTACGGTGACTGTATTTCTTTTTCATTTTCCTTTTTTTTTTTTATTCTATGATTTAAGTGAAATTAGATGGCTCTGTCAGATGTACGCTCCATTGTACATGGGGAAAAGAATAAATTATGTTTGTCTAAATTAACTGCGTTTATTACGAGCAAATCATTTGCATTTGACACTTGGATATAGATTGTGTAATTAGTGGAATGCGTTTTGCGTATAATTATTTTAAAGAATGATATGCAGGGCACCGTGTTATTTGCTTAACAACTTATAACACTGTCGTGCGAAACAATGGATGATTGGACAGACCCCTTTTGAGAGTGTACCTCTCTTTGAGCACGACGGTACGACCCTTGAGCATTACGGTACGACCCTTGAGCACAACGTTACGACCCTTGAGCGCGACGGTACGACTCAGTTGCGACGGTAGATCCCCTTAAGCACAACGGTACGACCCTAGAGCACGACGACTTTACGACCCACGGGCATGATGGCTTCATCATTGACCCGATCCTTAAGGCTGAGGTCAAAGGCCACGCCATCATACTCAAAGGGGTCGTAGCATCTTGCTCACGAAGGGTGGTTAAAATGCCCAAAGAGAAAGCCATGCACGGGAAGTGAAATGCTGCTCGTAAGAGCAGTAGAAAAAAAAAAAAAGATGTTTTCTGTACGATACAGGAAGAGTACAGCAGTAACTGGTGTGATCTCTGGTTAAGTACCTGATGGTACACTCCCAGCTGATGCCAATCCCGCCTCGTTCACTTAACAGAGCGTCAGCCTTATCACCAGTTCTCCCGTGCTATCGGCTCCTATCAGAGAGAGAGAGAGGAGGCCGATAGCCAGGGGGGCTTTTGGCATGAATTCCTGGGCGTAGACCGGTGGCGAAAACACGCGCCTCGGTGCAGGAATACCCTCATGTAGTTTATCTGCCTCATGTCTGCATTTCAGGAAACAGATTGACCGGCAAGTGAATGATCGAGTTCGACCGGCAAGGAAATGATCGAGTTCGACCGGCAAGGAAATGATCGAGTTCTGTTTAAATCCTTCGGCCAACACGTGGATTTTGTTTTTTTCATTATTCTTTATTCTTTATCATTACTTAGTCCCAGATGGATATGATGAATTAGGATGACGAAAAAGAAATATGTTTATGATTATCTTGTTACTGGCTAGATCAGCCAAGAAGTGCCTTTTATATGACTGATGTAATGTATATGATATGTAGATAGATAGATGATTAGGTAGGTAAATTTGATTGATGAATAGATAGAAATAAACAAAGATACGTAATGGTATTTTTGACGGATTCTTGGCATGCCTTTTCATACCCTTTTTTTTTTATGTATCGTCAGAGAGAGAGAGAGAGAGAGAGAGAGAGAGAGAGAGAGAGAGAGAGAGAGAGAGAGAGAGAGAGAGAGAACAGAATAAATCCCTTTTACATTGGGTGATCTGCCAGTGGACCAGAATGCCACAATAACCTGGTTTTCCTTGAGGCCCCAGCTCTACCCTCCTTCTCACTTCGAGATAACAGCACTACCACACCGTGTGTGTGAGACCCGTCTCTGGGGGTTGAATAGATTTGAAAGGTGATAGTTAGACACAGGGTGACCGGTACATGTAAAATGGTAATCATAGAAAGAAAAAAAAATAGGAGACCATGTTGGAGATAAATGAGTTATAACTAAAGGATCGTCTGGACTTACCAGTAAATGCTACAAGCCTTTTAGTACCTCTGCAAAATTTATCGTCTCGATGTATTCGAATAACCAGGACCAGAGAGGGGGTTATCTTGAATTCACGGAGTGTGCACAGTCCTTCCTCTCGTTGGACGTGTATGATTTATTCACCGAACATCAAGTCCATTAACCATTCGGCACTAAGGTATGACCCACACCCCCCGTCCGCCCGCCCGCCCCAAGCCAACCAACCAGCCTGTACAGAGGAGGAGGTGGGGTGAAGGAGGTGCCTGCTGTTGGGAACATACGGAGTGCGACACATTGATTTGATCAATTTACTATGAGCCACGTACAAATTCCCATAGTGGCTTGGAGAACTGTGGCTGCTGATAGTAATGGTTCGTTGTATAGGCTTGCAGTACACTTCACGTTACTCCCATTCATGAAGGCTAAAAGGACAACATTAATCCCTTCTTTGCATTACGTAAGTCGTGTGTGCATTTTTAAGTCGCGTATGCATTTCGTAAGTCAGATGTGGTATTCGTGTATGCATTTCGTGAGTCAGATGTGGTATTCGTGCACACCTACAAGTGTAGAGATTTTTTTTTAATTCTTATTGTCCCGTAATGAACGTTTCTTTTGGTATAGGGAATTTGTGAATTTTGATTTGTATGATTCCATTTAGAGAAAAGACATTGGGGTCTGCATTAGATGTGTTTCAGGTTTGGTATACAATCAGCATTCGTCGTACACTATGTGTGTCCGTGGTGTGTCTGTGTATAGTACTGAAGTGTATGCGTATACATATCATGCAGTTGGCGCCTTATATACTTGGAATGAGTCCCAGTGGACTCATTAGGAATATGCTTGATCACGCGCTCAATTGTGATCCCTTCCAGTATATACATACATATAGACACACACAGAACCAGCTGACGCTAAATACCAGAGCCCCCGTTGGTGTTCCCCTTGGCGCTCTTCCTCCGTCCATCTCTCTCTCTAGGCCACAAAGCAGCTGTCACCACGCACTGTGCTCACCCCGTCCACGCAATTCCCTCTCGACGGCGTAACGGGCCACGGTATCTTAAGTACAGTTGTTCCCGTGATCTCTGCCATCAACGGCACCCTGTGATGAAAACCATCCAGGATTGGGTGTGTGTGTGTAGGTGTGTGTGTGTTGGTGTGGGTGTGTGGGTGTGTGTGTGCTCATCGCCCTGACCCCATAGTTACACAGCCATATGCATGTGATGTCATTATTCCAATTTGCTTTTCGTGAAGGTGATGTGTATGTCTGATCCATCTTGAGATTCATAGTGTTCGAAGTGGGAAAGACAGAGGTGATGGTGATATTTTTTTTCAATAGGGAGAAATGATGGTAATTTTTCAAGGTGTGAAAGATAGATAGAGACTTTTCGAAGTGGGAAAGACAGAATTAATGGTGATTATTTTTCAAAGTGGGAAGGACGGAAATGATGATGGATTTGTTTTTAAGATATTAGTGTCTTGAATGTCTTTTTTTTCATATTCATCACCAAAAGGAACATTTATTTAAAGTAAAGTTTTATATATGGAGAATGTGAACACAGATTTGAAAAAAGAAAAAAAATCTATGTCCAAAATACCGTCTATAGAGAGGGAATACATTTTGTTTTTTAATTACTTTTTTCGCATCAACGGAAAAAAAAATTCCGAGGGAAAACATCAGCTCTTTATTTTCCTTCTTCTTCCTTCTGTAGGAAGGAAAATTTCGCGTCTCATTTGCTTGTCTCTCTCGGGCCTTCGTCCTGCAACGAATGTGCACTGTGGGAACGTAGCTTCTTCGTGACTTCAGAGTAATCAGTGCCAAACACTCCTCCTCTGGAAGAAGAAGAAGAAGAAAAAGAAAGAAAAAGGAGAAAAAGAACTGAGGGCGCCAGACGTTCTTGTTCTTGTTGGCTTTATCATGTCCTCTCAACGTTGTTTTGAGGAGGAGGAGGAGGAGGAGGGACGAGGAGGAGGAGGAGGAGAATAAAGATATAGAGACAACAGTTGAAGTGTTATGTCTGTCCGTCTGTCTCTGTCTTATGGTCTGATTAGGGTGGTGGATCTCTCTCTCTCTCTCTCTCTCTCTCTCTCTCTCTCTCTCTCTCTCTCTCTCTCTCTCTCTCTCTCTCTAATAGCACGATTTTTGTCTTGTAGCAGTTTTATCATTTAGCTCCTGTTCCTGTGTGTGTGTGTGTGTGTGTGTGTGTGTGTGTGTGTGTGTGTGTGTGTGTGTGTGTGTGTGTTTCTAGCCCTCATCCACATAGGGTTGCACCTCTGTACTGCTGTTATTAATTATCATCATCATCATCGTCTTCATCGTCATCTTTATCATCATCATCATCATCGTCATCTTTACCATCATCATCATCATCATCATCATCATCATCTTCATCATCATCATCATCATCATCATCATTAGTTTCTTGTCTTTATCTGTATAATTTTTTCTTGTCGAGCAGAAGTGGTGAGAGGCAGGACATTGTGCTGGAGTGGTGTTGCCCCTCTGACTCTGTGGCACGTGGGTATAAGATAGCGTTTGACTCTTTCACTTTGCAAATATATTCTTTATTTGCTCCTGAGCCACGCTCACCTGGCACTAATGTGTGTGTGTGTGTGTGTGTGTGTGTGTGTGTGTGTGTGTGTGTGTACAACCAGCTGTCTATTTGTCTTGTACGGGGAGGCAATTTTTACAGTCGTGGTTCCCCCATCTCTTAAACATTCTCTGCCATGATACAGGTTATTAAATTTCTATGTGTTGTCTGCTTCAATCATTCTTTACTCATTCTCTTACTTCCACAACGCCGGTATTATAAAAGAACTTCTTCAAATATTTCTTAACTCGTTTCTTGCTTGACATCTTGCAATATCTTATTGTCGTTGTTCTGTTCTCATATATATCAAACATCTCTTCACTATCCACCTCACCAGTCAGTTTTCAGAACTAAAAGGTTACGATCAAGTCACTTCCCACTCTTCTCTCTTCCAAGATTAGTATAATTAAGGTTTTTCTAGCCTTCCCTTTTAACTCACCACTCTTAATTCTGGTAACGTCTTTGTGGCCCCGACCTCTGGACCTTCTTTATTGGCTCTTTGTGTTTCTTTAGGTGTGGTGATGACCAAACTAGAAGAGAAACATAGTCTGCGTTTTGGCCTTTGTGTGGATCATGAACAGTTTGCTAGATATTCCCTCGTCCATATACTTGAAGCAGCGCTGATATTTGTCAGCGGACAGTTCGTCCCCTTTTCTCTTCTCCATATGTGTGTGGGACTTCGGCGACAAGTCAGGGACGAAGTCCGATCCTCCTCCTCCCCATCAAGTCCTCCTCACACACGTAGACAGCGTCCTGAAGCCTAGCATCCTGCAAGGTGACAGTCATGCTGAGACCTTGGCACTCTCTCTCTCTCTCTCTCTCTCTCTCTCTCTCTCGGCTTTATCCCATCGTCAGTACTTTGCATTTGCCCGGGTGGAATTTCATCAACCATGCATCAGGCCAACTTTGGAGAATCTCTCTCTCTCTCTCTCTCTCTCTCTCTCTCTCTCTCTCTCTCTCTCTCTCTCTCTCTCTCTCTCTCTCTCTCTCTCTCTCTCTCTGTTTAACCTCTAGCAATTCATCTGCACTTTTCATCATCATTTTTTTTTTTTGTTTTTTGTTTCGTCATGACGTGCCTGCTGTATTGTGACACAGTCGGTGCCGATACGTATGTTCGTCCTCATCTGTTATTGTGCCTGCAAGCCGTTCATGTGCTCTTTTATGTTACGCCTGGTAATGCAGTCGGATTCTGTATTGAAAACGCCTTTTTTTTTTCCTCACGCTTCAGTTTGATATCCTGTCATCCGCGTTTGTGTGTGTGGATCTGTCGTATTTCGGTTTTCGTCTTCCAGTACGTTACGTGATGACTGATTCGACAGATTTCAAACATCAGTCGGTGAGGATGTCTTGCCACGGGCGATGGGCTTGTGTTCGCCTTTATGTTACTGTGGTCATTCTACGTCCCCAACCATCCCCCCTATTGTTTTTTTTTTCTCATATGTTACTCGTCCTTTACTCAGTCCACATCCGAGTTTAGATTTCATATCCCTCTTTAAAACTACTCCTCCGTTACCCAACCATATCGTCTGCAGGGAGGTGGTAAAGGTCACTTTCGAAATAGTGTGGGAAGTCACTTTCGAAAGAGAGTGTGACCTTGCAGAGCGAACGTGATGTCTCGCGGAGGGAGATATCTTGGGGAGGAGGGGACTTCTTCATCTTGGTGTTAGTGGTCGCACTCCAGTTAACAAACCTCTCTCACGCCAGAACAGATATTGACAGATGTGAAGAGGTCTTCACACATATCTTAGATCGCTTGTCGCCTCTGAAGAACTAGTCCGTCAGGTGTTTTATACAGTGCGCGTGTGTGTGTGGGTGGGTGGGTGAGCGCTCGCGCGCGTTCAGAATGCTCCCCTAACCATCTCCCTTCCACTTCACCGCAGGGAAGATGGAAAGGAGAAGTTAACGTTCGCGTTTTAAAGTTCCTCTTGTCTTTAATACCATCGGGAATCAATCGCCCGACAGAGCACGACCTCTGGTGCTGACCTACCACCAGACATCCACATCCCCCGCGTAACCCGCCCACCTCACATGACCTATATCGGCAGCCGGGTCAAGGGGTCACATTTCGCGGTCGCACTCCACCCTCCAACGTCCTAGGTTTCCACCTCATCCGGTGCATTACACACACACACACACACACACACACACACACACACACACATATATATATATATATATATATATATATATATATATATATATATATATATATATATATATATATATATATATATATATACGAAATTTAGGAGAAATACATGTTTCTCCGCATGACTACACAGCGTGTGCGCTTTGATGAATATTGATGAATCTATGCACCGCTTCATACTCGGGTCAGTTTTTAAGACTGAATGCAGTCTATATATATATATATATATATATATATATATATATATATATATATATATATATATATATATATATATATAGCGTCTCCTTTTAATCATTTTGTTCCTTATTGATGAATGAAGAATAATATGGTGAAGGTCTGATTTACAAAACGAGTTCTTAGCCTCTTATCTAAGAAGTAAACAAAAGACTGTTAACCATTACTGAACTCGTATTTTCCTTTTGTTTCTCGGAGGTATCGCCACTGGCACTGAGAAAAAAGAGAGTTGGTATCACCGAATTATTTGGTATGGGACGTCACCAACCATATGGTTAACAATACCAGGTACTATAGTTGTATGAATCATCCGTGTCGTTCAGCTCCGCGTATTTGACATGCCTGGTTTTCGCCATTTTGAGGAGTCTGTCGCCAGGGTCTGTCTGTGATCGAACTGAGATTATGGGATCATTCATACGAGCTGATGGAAAAGTATTCAGACACATAAGTGAATGAACTAATAGAATTAGAAGTGAGTTACAGTATTCAAAAAGATATTTCATCCTTCAATAAATATATATATATATATATATATATATATATATATATATATATATATATATATATATATATATGTATATGTATATATACATTTCATTGTAGTGTAGAGGAAACTTGTTACATCAGCGTTGTTTATGTTAAAGCTGCCGTATTGTACTCGAAATTGCGTTATAATTCACACATTTTTTTTTTCTACATGCGTATGCACATTGCTTTTAAAACGCATGGACAACATAGACATGACAGCATAAAAAAAAAAATATATATATATATATATATATATATATATATATATATATATATATATATATATATATATATATATATATATATATATATATCAAGGTCAGATGGCTTTGTTATAAGACATATAAACTGCTAGATGATAACTCTCTAAACATCGTTAGTATTTGGCTATGGGCCTATCAGCTGCCAGGGATCATTAAGGCTCTCCAAGGCTGTAACCACCAGTTTGAGAAACATGGTGATCATTCTAGCGATGAGGGTAATCGTAAGGCCGCCATACACACACCCTCACCTGTATGTATGGCCCCCAATTTTTTTTTGTTTCATCTGGAACACTGAAAGGCGTGACTGATTCTGTCTTGTCACAAATACCACAGTGGAATGTAATTAATTGCCTTAAGTCCTGCTTACCTCCTGTTATATGTAAGGAAAGATAGGGAAGATGATGATGATGATGGTTTTAAAACTTGGTTTATATAGGTTCAGTAAACCACCCGGTGATCATAATAAACCTCAAGATATGTGTGCGTTTCTTGTTGCCTGCTGTGGTCACAGAAAACGGGCGGTTGAACATGTATGACTGATGTTGAGTGTCCCAAACAGAAAACGTAATGCTGGTTATTCCATGGTGTGGATTTACGACCGATGTGAATAATGTCCTTGACAGAAAACGTAATGCTGGTTATTCCATGGTGTGTATTGATGATCGATGTAAATAATGTCCTAGACAGAAAACGTAATGCTGGCTACTCCATGGTGTGTATCTATGACCGATTTAAATGCCCTAAACAGAAAACGTAATGTCGGTTACTCCATGGGGTGTATGTATCTATGACCGATTTAAATGTCCTAAACAGAAAACGTAATGTCGGTTACTCCATGGGGTGTGTGTATCTATGACCGATTTAAATGTCCCTAAACAGAATTCGTAATCGTAATGTGGTTACTCCACGGTACACGTTGTCCACTTCCACGTCTGTACTTTCGTAACTAATCCTCCTTAAACATCGCCCGGCTAACAGAGGCGACCATTTTGCGTGCGAGGTTTCTGTTGGATCATCAAACGCTACATGAATTGGGCGTGACAGCTGTGACGAACATTGCCGAAATTTAAAGCGGCTGACTCCATCAGCATCGCCCATCATCGCGGGCGTGCGTGCGGGCGGGCGGACGGGCGTGCGAGCGTGGATGGTTGCTGCCACCGAAGGTTGTAGTCGTTGTTGTCGTCTCCCCCCGTATACCATCACCAGTTGACGTAATGATCAGCCAGATGAATGAGACAAGGGAACCCTACGAAACAACAGGCCAGTACGATGGGACACAAGATAATGATAATGTAGATGGAAAACCCGTACCGGGCGTTCCCTCTCGTATTCTGCGTCCAAAAACCATCCTTAGTCGAGGTGTCAATAAAGACGGAGAAACATCGCGGGCATGATCGTTCTTACGTTCCTATTTTTGTATTCGTTTGACCTCCATCCTTAGACGAGGTATCTTCGTGCTTGTATTTCCCCCCCCCCCCCCCACTTTTTGCGGGGTGTTCAACGAAGCGTCGCGTTCACTAACCATCATCTTTCGTTTGTCGTCCACTGTTCACAGGCTCGGTGCACGTGCGTCATAAACTGTTTTTGCGGCAAAAACATATTTCGTATTTATTTATGCAGGTTCGTCCTTAACCTGCTGTTCATGCAGCCGCTCCGACATATATATGTAATTTAGCTGACATAATTAATTAACAAAAATGTATCTAATTTATATACGTTTTTTGTCCAAGTACTATCATTTTTCAGAAAAATTAGCGTGTCTAGTGTAGTAATTTTGCCTTTTTTTTTGTTTTTTAGTTTTGTCCGGCAGTACGTTACACGGGCCAAAAAAAAAAAAGAAAAAATACAAAATGTTCAAAGAGATCGTATCAGCCTTCAGATAGTGTGAATACTTTAAAGCCATTTATTTTTTAAGGGGCCACTATTTTGTTAATTATAGGATCTGCAAGCATCATTCTTCTTTTGTTCCTGCGATGATATACGGTCGTTTGAGAAGCCATAAACATGACATAAATACAGCTGGGGGTGGGGGATCGTCTTCTACTTCATTCCATGTTCCATAGCTTGGAGGAATTCTTGCTACACGCAGTAGCTGTCGTAAGGTATATTATTTTTGTATATCCAGCGAGGTAAGACATTCGGTATCTCTTTTTTTTTTTTTCCCTTTATGATTACGGATATATTATATATTCTTTGACTCTTGAAATCATCATTGGCGTACTTCGTCTCCATATTAACCGGGCTGGGTAAAAGGAAAATACCCACTCGCACACATATGATTCGTACTTCTAAAATCCCCTTCAACTCGAGAGTATGTTGCCGTAGACACAGACGTTCACCTGGCCTCAATAATAAGGAAGATGGTTTTGCACTTCAGATCAAACGTCCAGTGATAACGCTGCCGTTCTCCTACCACCACTACACACAGAATACATCCACTCCACACGACCAGTTATAATTCCCACGGGCTCCGTACATGAAATGTCACTGACAGTTCATTCACCGTATCTCCCATTTTCAGTCTGGGTTCTCCCGGTCGCGCAGTCAGTTAACCGTATTCCCAGATGTCTTTATCAGTCCCTGATCTGCCTACGGTTAGATTACCTGTTATTGCATGGTATTGTATTTCACTTCTAGGTGGCGGGGAAGGAGAGAATACTGCTCACTCGACTCTCGCGTGTGGCAGGAGGGCGATTAAGAGGGACGGGAAAACGAGAGGTTGGAACTCCTTCTCTCTTGTATTATCACTTCCCGAGACTAGGAACAGGAGTAAGGAGCCAAGCACGGTCGTCTGTTCCTGGCGTTACGTTAACGACGGCGGGGGAAAAAAATAAGAGACTGTTTCAAAGGGCGACGGTATAAGTGGAAACTGGAATATGAATTGCATTCCAAGGTCGAGGGATATAATCCAGCAGGAATCGGACGTTGAAAAATGAAGGATCGAAGAAGAAGAAAAAAAGAGGATATAAAGAAATGGGGTTAAAAACGCCCAGGTCAGAAAAACGCGCGCTGGCACACGTTGAGAAAAGTGACTTTGTTACGACCCAGAAGGGGGGCGGGGGGGTGGTGGGGGGGGGAACCACCGTGTGTACAGTTGCCAACGCTGACCATCTACATTTCGTAGTGCGACAGTTGAGACAAAAGTCACAAGAAACTGTGAATCCTACTCTTGGCTGGATGTCTGATACAAGCTCTCCCTTAGCTTAGACCAGACACACAGACGATGGAAACCAGTGTACCTGTGTTATATACTGTGAGTAAGACTCCCGTGATCAGAGCCCGTCTGGGTGTCGAAAGGTGTCCAGGGAGAACTCGAAGCGAGCCTCAGCCATTTCTCGTTACTGCCATTTTCCCGATTTATCGCCGCAGCTAACAACCCCGGGGCAAGAAGCCTTACGATTCGGGACAGACAGAGTGAAGCGCGCGTGATATTCTCCATGACTTGCGTTCGCCTTGTGGATTCATGGTGGGGGCAGGACACACCTGACGTTGACGGCCAGAGAAGCAGATCTCCTCTGCCATGATGACTCCACCATTCGATAAAGCAACGCCATTACACGATGATGTGGCACGCGTACTGCGTAGAAACAGTTGCCTATCGCCTTCACCAACGCGTCCAACTTTAAAAACGCGCGTGTATATATGTTTGCTCGTATAGACAAAAATAAACTTCAAATCTGTGGACCACAGGAATCCATAAAAAGCCATACATCCCTAGAGGACTGGCCGACGAAGTAACTCCGGCCAGGCTTTTAGGTATTCTGACGATTTAGTATAAATTAATTTTTTTTTTTCCTTTTTTCCTAAGCGACAAAGGGATCCGGTGGAGGACACAAGTCCACACGGAGGACAAGGCTCCGAATGAAAACAAATCGGAAAGAGTTGTTTGCATTTTTGAGGGAGTGGAAAACTGGGAACCAGAGAGAGAGAGAGAGGGAGAAAATATGTGAAAACGAGAGAGTAAAGAATTGGAGGAGGATAGTTGTACATGTTGTGTACACACGGGAAATAGAATATATCAGGTTTTGTCAGGAAGTTTGGTGTTGAATGAGAGACAAAGTAAGGCCAGAAATCATGATAAGGAAAGTGTATTGGGGGAATGTATCATAGCATTTAGATATTCGGGAACGTCAGTACTTTTCTTATTTACGAGTTTGATGACTTAGAGGATGATTAATACGTTGCAAAAATACAGTGTTACCCTTAGGAAAACCTTACCTTACCTTTCTGCCGAGGATTGTCGTCTGTAGGACTCCTGCAGCGCTCAGGAAACAGACTGTTTCCGCTGATCGGGACCCCTCGGTTAAGAAAGGTGGTAATGTCGTATGTGTGTCTGTTTATGCAGAGTACAGGAGAACTGAGAAGTAATGGTTGGGTGTTTTCAGGATGACGTTTTATCTTTGGTATGTGATGTGTTGAGTCGGTGTTAGTAGTGTTGGTGGTGTAAGCGTAGACGCGAGAAATCGTAACTCGTACATGCCTCGGGGAGTTAGTTTCGGATGAGCGTACCTCTAGCGGTCGTGAAGTTTTGAGATATCCATCTTTGTTGTAGACGGCTAAAGAAGGGCGGGGGTGGGAGCTTGATATCCTCCTTCGTGATATGATTATTCACCAGAAGAAGAAACACAGAAGGAGCAAAGCGAAGACTCTTTCTCTGGGGGCTTGATACTAGTACGCTAAGGTGGGAGAATCGAGTAACTACTTCAGATCCCTCCACCCCCTAATGACAAAACGTATGTACACTGAAGTAACCCGCAACAAGCACTAAACTCCACCCTTCCACCCTCAGCCTTGACCTCCAACCCACCAGACGCACACCCCCTCAGAAGCCACACTCCCCCCCAGACAGACGGAAATCCCACTGTCCCGCTTTCGCTCTGGACGTCGCCCATCCTTACAATTGTACAAGCGGCCGTTTCAGCATATCCAAAGACCGATCATGCCCACAGTCCAACTACCACAACGAAGACACAGAGAACACACTGATCAATTGCTATGCATTACTTACACACACACACACACACACACACACACCACACAAGTACACTTTTTTGACCTGTGGTCCAGTGTACGTGGCCATCTTCCTGAGCTCTACAAGAACAACAGAGAAAAAAGACAGAAGCGACTCATGGGACAAGACGTAAGTACCTACTCCTTGCCCCTGAAATCCCTTCCATCTTTATGAAACTCGTGCAGCGCTCAGAAAGCCAGCCACGACCACCGGGCGGGAACCATGGGTCATAAAGTGTAGTGATGTGTGTGTGTGTGTGTGTGTGTGTGTGTGTGTGTGTGTGTGTGTGTGTGTGTGAAGGGCCACTGTGGGCGGTTGACCTTTATGCTTCATGGGCGTAAAGGTCATGAGATGTGCTGCATCGGTGTTTGTATTAGATAATGCTGGCTTGTGTAATCTTTGGCTGTGGACTGGTTCAGTAAGCTGCCCCTTTGTAAGTGAAGCACAGGTATGATGTTTTATGTAATTCGAATCTTTTATTGATAGTATGGTACATATGAAACTTTTTTTTTTCTAAAGTAGCATTTTTTGCATCATTTTAAATGAAATCAAGAATATATTGATACAGATCAAATGAAAATTACATGTACAAAGGCATCCCTTAATATATATATATATATATATATATATATATATATATATATATATATATATATATATATATATATATATATATATATATATATATATATTATATATATATATATATATATATATATATATATATATATATATATATATATATATATATATATATATACACCACATTTTCTTTACGTTTGAAGCTCGGCAAAATATTCATGTACACGTTTCTTCTTTTTTCAGGTATGTGGACCACGTGATGAGGAATATACATCAGGTAAGGCACAGCACGTCAAATAAAAGTCACAATAAAGCCTTCTTCCCATTACGCTCAAGGCTTGTCGAGCCCCGCACACGTCAGGAAGACGAGTATCAGTAGGTGGGTGGGTGGTGCTAGGAAGAGGTGGGAGACTTCGTGGTGATCATCTCCTCGCTCCCGTCGTGTGGAGTGGAAATGGCAGACTTGTATTGTCGTGTCGATGAACTACGTGGTTTCGGAGGGCCCCTGTGTGGGTAGTTGATCCACCCAGTGAAAATTTGGGAAGTTGGGGGGGGGGTTCGATTGTGACAAAGAGGAATGAATCGTCCGGAAACACTAGGGGAGTTAGTTTCGTTTCTCATAGAATTAGTATTTTTTTTTTCTTTTTTTGCGTGATGGATGTTGAGGTTCATTAGAATATTTTTATGGGTGTTTTTTTTTGGTCCACTGTGTACAGAATACATGGTTATGTATCTTTGTGCTTGATAGTCGAGATCTCTCATGTTGTATTCGTTTATCAGAGAAATTTGGTGCGTAGCTGATTCCAGCGTTTGCAAGGTAGCGCCAGGAGCAGACGAAGAAGGGACGCATTTGTTGACATCTGTTCTCAAGCTGTCATGTGTGAATGTGCCAGTGCGCCCTGTTTTCATTCAGGCTCCCAGTCGTTTAATTCGCAAGGAATTTTTATCAAATCCGCGTTTAAATTTTTTAGACTGTTAGGTTATTTATGAAGAATTTATTTCCATCAACCAGTGGATATAGACTGCTCTTTTTCTTGATCCTGGTTCCGAGTTGAAGGTCAAGTGACGAGGTATATATATATATATATAATCCTCGCATGTGTCGGTTTGCTCGTCCTCAACTATGCTTTTGCGATCGCAGGCTTTGCTGTGAGCTGTACCATGTGATTGCAGACTTTGCCGTGTGATTGCAGACTTTGCCGTGCGATTGCAGACTTTGCCGTGTGATTGCAGACTTTGCAATCCCTTTGTTTTTTGTTTTGTATAAGCTGTTAAGAAAATCGATGATTACCTCTGGTTAAAGGATGAAGATGAATCGTTCATTCATACGTCCGTCCTTTGTGTGTGTGTGTGTGTGTGTGTGTGTGTGTGTGTTACAGGCTTTAGCTTCGTTCTGCGTCATGGTGAACGTAGATCAAACAGTCTTAAGATGCCTCGCATCATCGCCATCCTTAGGCCGGTTTGGAAGATGGAGCCAAATGGCCATTTTTAAAGTGCCGCTCGGCCTTGCATGTGTCCCCCTGACTCGATTCTGTCGTACTTGCATCATTATTATCTCGGGCAAAGGTCGGTGAAGGACTCAAATCTTAGGATTCTGGAGGCATGTATCTGTATTGACTGTCAGAATATATATATATAGCCTCACTCCACTTCCCCCACACCCCCCTCTTCGTTCCCATCCCACGCACCCCCCTCTACGCCCCCTCCCACACACCCATCCCCCATGCATTCCCCCCCCCCCCCCCAACACACACACACACACACACACACACACACACACACACACACACACACCCTCCCTCATTGGCGAGGCCGCTAATGCATGGCTAGCCAAGTTGTGGATGAGTGGGTGTCAAAATCGTTTGATGTATTTTTCGACCGTCCTATAGGAACAAAAAAAAAAAAAAAAGAAATAAGAAAAATGATGTATTAGTTGACGAAAGGTATATACTTGTGTATTTCTTCCAGATTGCGTTTCTTTAAGAAAAAAATATACGAGTTAAAGAAAAAATATGTCGTGATGTCCTAATCATATGGTGTGTCTTTCATCAATGGTCAGGTTTACGATAGACACCATGGGTAGGAAGGTCTCCGACACATTGGCTTTGCTTCTTCCTCCCGCGGCATTGCGGAAGCACCATTTTTGTTTTTTTCTCTCCCCTGGAGCGTTTAGAGGAGAGAGGGAGACAGAGAGAGAGAGAGAGAGAGAGAGAGGGAGAGAGAGAGAGAGAGAGAGAGAGAAAACACGAGGTTAATCGGAAGAGTAAAGTGGGGAAACGAAGGATATTGGACTCGTACCCCGACACCATGAACAGCTGCGGGAAGAACCATCATCGCCAAAGCGATTAGGGATGAAATAGAATTAAGAAAAGGAACGAATGCCATTGATAATGACAGTGCATTAAGTCAAGTATGATGATAAGGGTGGTACTAATGGTAGACAGTCGAACTGAAGGTTATGATATTTCAGCAGCCATCAGGGTTTTACAACCACAAGCGAAACCCGTAAAGTTGTAAGTTGTATGATTTTTTTTGAAGATATCCTTTTTATTTATCATAGGTTCCTAACAAGCAGAACTCCTCCTCGATGCTGAGAGCCTTAAATGAACCGTGAAAGAGTGCCGAAGAAAAGTTAAAAAGAGTAAAGAGAAGAAAGGGTAAAGACAGCGTAAGAGTTTTTGGAGGGAGAAAAACAACGTTATGAGGATCCCATGAAGAGAAACACTGGTGCAAGACCGAGTTAAATAGTTCAGTAAACTGGCTCACTTGTGTTGCCTTCTTCGTCTGGAGTTAATTTGTGTTGTGGTTACTCCTGTCCGAGAGTCGTGTAGGTGGAGGAAGGTGGCTCGTCTCGTCTTCCTACCGTTCGTGATGTTCCCTCTCTCGTGTTTTAAGTGAAGCGAATTGATTCCCTCGTTAAGGTCGGGGTTTTATTTTATTTTTTTGTATTTGCCGAGTTAGTTCGTGCCTTCTGTGCCAAAGATGCTTCTTTGCGCTGTGTTCTGTAAAACCCAGTTTATTTTCGGAGGTTACTGAATAATTGCAGTGGGTGCTGAAAGCGGCACTTATATTAAAACTGGCTTTTATGTACAGTATAAGGTACCACATTGTTGTCTTTGTAGGCTGTGCAGTATAAGGCACCAAAATGATATCTGTGCGGGCTGTGTAGTATAAGGTACCACATTGATGTCTGTACAGTCTGTACAGTATAAGGTACCACATTGATGTCTGTACGGGCTGTGTAGTATAAGGTACCACATTGATGTCTGTACGTACTGTGTAGTATAAGGTACCACATTGATGTCTGTGCGGGCTGTGTAGTATAAGGTACCACATTGATGTCTGTACGGGCTGTGTAGTATAAGGTACCACATTGATGTCTGTACCGTCTGTGTAGTATAAGGTACCACATTGATACCTGTAATAAAGCACTACAGTGACATCTGTACTGTTTGTACTGTATAAGGCACCACATTGACATCTGTGCGATCTGTGCAGTATAAGGCACCACTGGCTCAGTTCACGTCTTTGGGTAATGTTCGCCTTGAACTTGAAATTCTGATCAGACGTTTAGCTCGGCGCAGTGGCTCGAGCAGCTTACCAATTAGGAGAGTGCGTTAGCGTGAGGCTGCCTTCGCGCTATGCCGGATAAATATCACACGCTTTTATGTACATTAAGTTCATTATCATTTTACCCTGGTTAAACTTGGTAATCCATTTCAGCCCCCAGCTCGCAATTTAGGTCTCCCTCATCACGCTGATTCGGTGGTAGAGAACTGAAATCGTTCGATAACGATATATTATGACGTATGTCGATTGGCTTAGTTGAGTAAGCGCAGGTGAAAGATGTTGAGCCTTTCTCCTACTGTCACTTCAGCTTACGTTGGAAGAAAGCTCTTTAGCTCTCTCTCTCTCTCTCTCTCTCTCTCTCTCTCTCTCTCTCTCTCTCTCTATATATATATATATATATATATATATATTCCTATGAGTCCACGGGGAAAATGAAACACGATAACTTCCCAAGTGCACTTTAGTGTAATAATCACATCATCAGGGGAGACACAAGAGAGAAATATATATATATATATATATATATATATATATATATATATATATATATATATATATATATATATATACATACACACTCACCGTCCCAATCCAGTGATAAAGTCATGTGGGTATTGGATAGAGAAAGCAAGTGTTGTGGTGTAAGAGAAGCTGGCAAGTTATAAGGATACATTTACACGAACTTAGGTGATAACGGGAGTCCTTAACTTGTTTCCTAATGAAAAGTATAAGTATCTCGTAACTTGTGCCTGCTTGTTGGAGAAGGTGATTTAAGATGGTGGGGAACGGGAGGCTGGAAATCTTTTTTTTCCCTGGAAGACTCTGTGGTCTCTTAGACGCTACGTCGTTAATACGGGAAGAACACAAAGGTTTGTGTACACACACACACACACACACACACACACTAATATGGTCCACATGAACGCGCACTTTCATAGAACAAATAATGCCCTCCTACAGCAAGGATTCGAACCTGGGACCTTATGCGTGATAGCTGGAAACGGTCGTACATAATGGACTCTTCTCGTGAGTCATTAGGGACTTATGAATGGGAGGTGCTCATGAGATCTGATGCTCTTGCTCCGAGGGTTTTAGATATGGACCGATTCCGCCCAGCTGCAAGAACACACACACACACACACACACACACACACACTCTAATGATCACGTATATTTAGTTCATCGCAAATACTGTAAGGTTACTGCATCGTATATTTAATAACAACAGTCCGTATTAATACTTTTCCAACATAAAAATCGGGGCTCATAAATCATCGCATTACTATTTTATCCATTTTCTCTGAACAAAAAAATGGGATGAAGGGAGTTTCACGTCACGGACAACGGAAACTTTTAATTAATAAATGGGTTGTTCTAGGCTTGACACTGTCGACCATTGAAAGTGTCTGTCCTAAAGATTTATTACGGCCCCATGATAGCCGGAAGCGTTGGTTTAATCATTTATCCCAGGTTTAATTATTTGTCCCTAAACGCGCACGTTTACAACCTTTGATTAATACGGCGATGGAGAGTAATAGATAGATCTTGGACGGGATGAATGTACGCAAGTAAATTGATGAGAACGAGCGACTGACTTCGATCACCGGTCGTGACGTTACGACTCGGTTGGAGGTACGAAGTGGTGGTAGTGGTGGTGGTGGTGGTTTGCGTCTGTTGGCTCTGTCTTCGTCCCATGTCATGAGTCGCGCTTCTTGTGTTGTTCGGTGTGTTGTGTTGTCCTTCAGTGGTTGTGCGAGGTGATGGTTAAGTATGGGGTTTTTTTAGTGGCGAGGTGTTACGTTTTAGTGTATCTTCTATCCTGTTGTTGTTGTGTGTGTGTGTGTGTATGTGTGTGTGTGTGTGTGTGTGTGTGTGTGTGTGTGTGTGTGTGTGTGTGTGTGTTGTATAACGCTATTTGTATCCTGCGTTGCAACATGCAGCTGTGTCTGTTGATACGCATCATTATCTGATCGTGTTACGGGGTCAAATGTTGTTCAGTGAGACGATGCCACAATTCTCTTAATTAAGTCAGTTTTTTTATTTATCATAATGTATTTCACATCTCGTAGTTGGCTTGGTATTGTTACATTCACTTTTACGCTGTATCTTGTTGAATCATACATTCTGTTGTGTAGCTGTATCATAGTTTTTTGTTTTGTTTTGTGTTTTGAGATGCGTTGTTATAGGTAAGATCGTAATCCCATGTTTAGCGTGGTATAACTTTCGGTTTCCATTGTATCTTTCCGATATACAACATGTTCAAAGTATTGACTGATGTGTTCGTAGTGTTCAGTCGTCTTCATGGGATAATCGAGGAGTGGAATATTGTTTCTTTTCCCCACAACAGTCTCCCACGAGTGCATGATGACTGACTCTCTAACATTCTTTATGACGTTGCAATGGGAGAGAAAGCTGCAAAGTTACACATAATCTTCAGCGAACCGAATGCGTGGCTCTATCTTAAGAGTGAAACAGTGGTGTCGAGTGATTCAAACAAAGCATTTTCTTTCCCCGAGTCTTCCTAGTGTATTTTGAACAAACAGGACAGAGTTGAGGAAAACTGTGGCACATGCTAGTCATGCTTAACCCATAACAAAAAAGCAATGGACCTATAATGTTCCCTGTGTTGTTGCAGACAGTGTTGTTGTTTTAGTTGTAACCAAATATCCGTGGCAGAATGCGTGTATCAGCTGGAGGATTGAGGGGTGCTTCCTTCCACCATATCGTGACTGTTTTATATAGTCTCTCTTGGAGATGTGATTAATGCTCACAAAATCCGAGGCATTTTGCCCGTATACTTCGCACTTATTTTCTCTCAACTGCAGTGATCCATCGCCAACAGTGTTAAGTCTCTCTTGTAACCTTACCTGCAGAGACAGACTAAACCTCCTTACGTTTTCCTGGACGGTAGGGCCTATCTAGCATTGCGGTACTGCCTCATAACCCCATCAGAGACGCATCATCCTTTTTCACCAGAGCTCTGCCACCGACACGTTCATTCCCGTCTGGGACGTAACACCCCCATGCATGGCGTCCTCTCGCATCCCCATTCGAAACACATCCTCCCTCTCTCACCGCCGCATTGCCTCCCATTGACATCGGAGGCGGCTGCCTTTCCACGACACGACTGCCTCCCTTCCTCATCCGAGTGACTCTTTCCTTGCACCACAACATCCCCCACTTGTCCACACATGCAACGTCATTTGAACCTCTGGCCGTCTAACTCGTGTGTGTCTATAACATCACTTTCCTTCCCCTCACCACCGTTGTGTTGCTTCCTCTTACAGGCATCCGGTTGCCCCGTCGACCCAAAGTAGAGCTCCATATCCTGGAGCATCAGTGATAAGGACAAGAAACAGCAAAAAAAAAAAGAAAGTTGAAATTAAGATCTTGAATTTTTTGATTTTGTAAGTTCCACGTAAGATGCCTGAGCAAAGTTGAAACATAAATGAGGCGGTGTGACCTGGCTCAAGATGAGGTGATAGAATAGATGTGTCGCAGTGGCAAGTCACCAATAGTATTCCATTTGGTGAGGAAGGACCCGTTCAGAGTCTCGCTACGGAAGGACAGACACAGCAGAGGGCAGACCTCTTGGTAGGAATGGTGGCAAGACAGTGCCAGTCACCGCGGGAGACAGACAACTGAAACGCTGAGCGTTTATAACCCGTCGGACACACACACACACACACACACACACACACACACACACACACACACGCATTTATAAATGTGTGTTTGTTCTCTCATGGATATACAAGGTCTTTGATGCTCAGCAGCGGAGAATATATTTTCTATTTGAAAGAGAAAAGACGGTATTATTGTATATACCACGTCACAACCCACATGAGGGTTTAGAGGAAACAACTGATAATCTTAGAGGTGTTTGGTCCTCGCTCTGCGTGCTGGCGCCTGAATATTGGATCCATTTAGCTCGGAACATGGCTTCGTTTACCGTCACAACACGGTCCCGGTCGATGTCAGATGATTGTGTTACCGCTAGATCTTTTTAATTAAACGGCACGACTTTGAATCGCAACAAAAGGACTATTTCATCGTTTTGCTATTGTTTGAAGAGCGAGAGGGTTTTTTTTTTTTACTCTTTTTTTTTTTCACATGGGATTCTTTTTCATAAAGTTTATGAAGGTTATTGAGTTGAAATCTAATAGGGGAAAATGATGCAGAGTGAGTTTGCTACCAGCGTACGTCGCATTGGTTGACTACTCATCGGTGACCCGTTGCAATACCTCCTCCGTTGTGAAATTTTGTAATACGTCCGTTGTTAAGTCTCCATCCGACGCTGTCGTAACACTCCATCGGGTTATTTGATATCTTCGTTATATTGGACGTAAGGAGGAGTCAAAGCCACATGATTAGGCAGTTCGCTGCTAGTAAAGCATGGATCACACGTGATCATATATTCGAATGATCCATTCGTCTCCTCCTCGTCTCTCGACACATCGTCTTTACCTCATATTTTTGGCTCACTTGATCTCATCATTAGTCATTTCCAGGTTTGTAGCGCCGCGCCGCTCCCCCGTCGACCGCATCCATAGCTCCTTTAGGGCATGATCTCCGCCGTATTGCCGGATCTTCACAACCGTATGTGTCAGCCCTGCTGGGTTTAGCCCCTGTGAAAGCTTCAGCTTTACTTCCTCAAGCCCCCCTCCCCCCCTCATCCCTGAATCCCTTCACCGTAAACTTGGTCTTAGCTTTTTCAGACTCTCTGGTTTTCGCCTTATCACCATCTCTTCGAGACTCCAACCTGGCTTTAGCGTCTCAGGTTCCCAAAGTCTCATCTTCATCATCGAATCTCTTTTTTAAGTTTTTTTTTTTTTTTTAGATCATCCTTTAATTTCTATCTCTTCAATGGTTCATATTGAAGGCAGTTTGAAGCACTAAAGATTTTCAGTTGATACCCGGTTTAGCATTTTCAAAACCTCATCTGTAGTCTGCTCCCAATTTCTCGCAACCTCGAAGCCACCGCTGTCTTACATCCCCCCCAAACTATATAGCAACTTATTCCGGTGTTTAGAAAGGTTTAAACTCAGTCGATTCTCACGTCTTCAGAGCCTTTTCATTCCCATTCCCAGAGCTGTGAGGGGCTCAGCCTCTCTCTCTCTCTCTCCCCTTTTCAGAACCCATCTTCGTGGCATTCCATGTTCTTCAGCATCTCTTCCTCTAACCTCCTGCTTAGGACTTTAGACCCTTGACTTTACTGAGCCCTCCTCCGGTTTTTTTTGTTTTTTTTTTCCTTCAGACCTCCATCTTTATCCCATTTCCAAGCTCTTAAACCCACTTTCTCTTAACTATAAGCATGGAATTTATGTACACACTTTTGCCGGAATCCACCGAAATAATTTGCGGTCAGTGAATATTTTTTGGAGGAAGTCGTACACCTCGTCAGAGAATTTCCGAGTGCCCCCCCCCCCCCCCAAACAGTGTTTATATCGCGTCTTCTCGCCGGCCATTCGCATTATTTTCTCAAAAGTATATTAGACCCTCGTTACCCGCAAGGCTGGCTGTGTGCGGGTTCTCGTTTGGTCTGTTATTTTCTCTTGATATTTTGGTTATTATAATGGTATATATATATATATATATATATATATATATATATATATATATATATATATATATATATATATATATATATTTGTGGATTCGTGTTCGTGACTCATCCTCTGACGCTTTCGAAGCCCAGAGAGAGAGAGAGAGAGAGAGAGAGAGAGAGAGAGAGAGAGAGAGAGAGAGAGAGAGAGAGAGATTCGAAGGTGTTCTGAAGGTTGTAGAGTTATAAAGGCATATCCGAGGATAATAAGGTTATACAACTCTAAAAATATGTACGAAGGAGAACTTTTATAGGACAAAATTTTTAACATGAATTGAAGTTATTGTTTAGGATAACACTGCAAGACGATCGATCCAGACTGATTTGAATTGGCTTTATATATTAAAAGTTTATTCCTTCGCCAAAGTTGTCTCATCTCCCCTAAGTAAGGTACTTAGGTTTGAGTACTTAGTGAAATGACTTGCTTGTAAGCGTGAGAGGTTAGGGATTATATGGCTGGAAGATGCATACGTTACGTGTGTGAATGGAAGGATGTTTTGAGATGGAGGACACTGTAGCCGACTCAGAGATGTAGCCGCTAACAGCTCCTGAGTTGGCGATATTAAAGAGGAGTATAACTCCAAATTGATGTCAGGCGGATAACAGAGTACAGTAGACTAGTACTGAGATTCGCTCTTTTCAGTATTCTCGATCAATTTGACTTTATACGTCGATGTGAAAAAAAAAGGAAATTAGTTTAGTGATACATCGCTGCGTCAGACTAACTTCCAAGAGGCTAGTGACTGGAAATCACCTCACGATCTACCTCTAGTGTGAGTAACTCCTTCCTCACACCTCACCTGTCGCCACGTTCATCTCTGTGTCGCCTCCCATTGAACTCTGTGGCTCAGGGAATGGCTGGCCTCCTCAAGTGTGTTTGTACCCTCGGTGAGCCGACTGTGTCTCGTAACTGCGGGCAAGCTGCACCTGGAGCAGCGCTGCTGTGCCGGATGTCAACCGCAAAGAGCTTCGTCTCCCCTCCCTAAAAAAAGGGTGATGATACTGTGAGGAGTAATCCTGCAGTATATCTCCCTAACCTCGGGTGCGACAGTAGTGTTGAGTGTGTAGGAGGGAGCTGAGTGTCGTCTCTCTCACTAGTTCTCCTCGCGCAGCGCACAGTCTCTCTGGCTAGAGGAGGGAGAGTAAAACCTCGTCCAGATCCCCGTTATGTTCCCCCGCCACCACCCCTTTCCTCCACTGATAGAAGGTGTGTGGAGGTGTAAAGTCGCGTCTACCATGTTGATGACCGATCTAACTATCTTGTAGATTTTTGTGGGTTGAGTCAGAAGGTCTAAATCTGTCTGCGGAAAGTGAGGATTGTGATGCAGAGGGTCAGTCTCGATCACTGCTTAAGTTTAAGAAGCAGACGGTGTATCAGTGGGAGGGAAGGAGGGAGGGAAGAACGTCGGCAGAAGCATCTCCACGTTGTCGCACGTTGGTGTCATTGGATAGCTGCCCATGTGGACAGCAGCCGGCGCGAACCCACCCGTCGCAGCAGAGGCACCAGGTTCGAATCCTATGGTTGTAGGTCGTATGGAAATCCTATCAACAAAATATGTTGGTTCGTTGATTGATTTTTTTTTTTCCATGGTGGGAGTGGAAAAAAATCGGAACTCTGGGAGGAGCCGGGAATATATTCCTTTTTTTTTCCCCTCTCTATTCTATTATGTCCGCTTTGTGAGGGTCCAGGGCACACGCATTTTTCCAGAGAGTCATTCCTACACGCCCTTGAACTACTGGAATGCCTGCATATGGCGCTGATGAAGGCGACAAGGATGAATAACGTTACATTCTTTGGGAGGAATGGCATCAAGGTGGACTGTTACCTCGATAACGTGTTCTCCGATGATAGGTTCTGCCAGCGGGTTATCAAACCGTAGGGAAGGAAGGGAGCGAACGAAAGAGGAATAGCAGCTATTATATGAGGGTGTTGCTGGAGGAGTTTTTCTAGGGGACGGAGGGGGGATACTTTGGATTTGAATGACGAGGTTTCAAACCGAGGGGTGTCTGTGAGTGCCGATGTAGTTTACGGGTAGCCCTACGCGCTGTGAAATCGGCAGTCCATTCCTGTTTGGCATTACAAATTTCAGGTTATTCTTTACGGATGTTCACGACTTACTCTCGCCATCTCTGTATACGTAACACTTAGAAACGATCTCGTCTCACTGGCTCACAGATATTCAAATTACTTCTGGGAATATTTTTATTCTTTTTTTCTCCCCCCCTTTTTATTCCTTCATCCCAATGTCTTGCCTTGACCTGAAATTTTTTCCTATTCTGCGTCACCCATCCACAAGGAAGGAAAGAAAAAAAAAATCTCACCAACTCACAAGTATTTACGTAACATTTTGGGGACATATTTCTCTCTCATTTATTTCCTCCTCCCGTAAACTTTACCTTGATATTTCCTTCGGTCTATTTTTTTTTTCCCTCCCTCCCTCCCTCGCTCCTTCCCTCCCACTTTCCTCAATCTTTTCCCCTCTTCATCCTTCTCTCGGACCTGAACACTGACATCCTCCTTTCTCTCGCCTCATTCCCCAGGGGTAGTAGGAGGAGTGACACCTCTGACTTTCCACACCCTCGGCAATTTTTTTTTTTTTCTCCTCTCTCTCTCTTCCTCCTCCTATCCCGTCAGACGTTCGTCCACCAGTTGGGCGCAATGGACAAATTAACATATTTAGACGCTAGCTAACGGCTTGGGGAAGGGGTGGGGGTGTAGGTGTAGCTGGGAAGAAGAATGGCGCGCACTGAATTGGATTCGAGGAAGTCACCTGGGTCGCGTGTCTTTGGATGGGAAATGTATGCTTGTATTACACACACAGACACACACACACACACACACACACACACACACGCACGCGCGCGCGCACAGACCAACCTAAGCTAGGCACTTATTCACCGACCAAACCTCGAGGAGAGGATGAACATCTTGTGTTGGGTGTGGGACGACTGACGTGCCCAGGATTCGAACCCTGTGGCCCCATGGTCGCGCCCGCTTAGGCCCGGGGTATGTGAGATATATATATATATATATATATATATATATATATATATATATATATATATATATATATATATATATATGTATATATATTATAGCCGTTGTCGTTTAACTCCAGGAATCTGTCTTCCTAAAACCCTTATATTTATCGCCTTATAACCCTGATTGGAGGATTCAGAATCTCTCTCTCTCTCTCTCTCTCTCTCTCTCTCTCTCTCTCTCTCTCTCTCTCTCTCTCTCTCTCTCTCTCTCTCTCTCAAACACCCCCCCTTCCTCCCCTGCGCTAGGATGTGTGGGTCCACCGCGCCCGATGAACGGGGGGGGGTCTTCATAAATCACGAGGAACAGGAGGTGCTCTACGTGGTATTCTGTACCCGAGAAATACGAGATTGGACACCTGGGCATCGCTTTTGAAACATTCAGGGCGTTGTGAAAGCTTCATTCCTTTAGGTCAAACGACGTGGCCTCCAGAGCAGGAGGCCCTGGAAACGCACGCATGCGCTAGGTGCGTTCTCCTCGGCTCCAGCGGAGTCGAGTCTTCCCAGCAGACAGGGATTTGACGCACAGTTTTAGCTCTTCGTGTGAAAAATTCAGTTTTCCGTCGGTCAGCCAGGCTTTATGATGTGCAGGACAGCAATACGTCACACGTACAAAGATGAATGAATAGACGAAATGTGTGTGTGGGACGAAGTTGATGATGTATTTATGTATATTTATATGTATATATATATATATATATATATATATATATATATATATATATATATAACTTTAACTAGTCTGTATCGTTGGGAATACAGTGTAGTCAGTGAATCGCTCGCTCTTAAAGGACAGTGCATTTCCCTGCTACTGTAAGTAGCGCAGCCTTATTGATGCAGGGTCCATTACAAAGGTTCTTTGATTTTCACTTTTTTAAAACCACATTTTCAGTGAAGCGTGACCCGGAGTTATACGAGACATCACCAGTACACGACACTGATGTAGCTGAGGGACAGGCATCACTGATCGTCTCCCTGCCAACCCCTAACTTTCATGAGTTCCTCCCCTGCTCTCGTGTGTCACCTTCACCCTCATCCGTATGAGGCAGTCAATCACTCATTTCCACAGCTGCGTTTGTGTGTATGGAGGTGGTTGGTTGGTTGGTTAGGGTATTTGGTTGGTTGGTTGGGCTTTAAGCCTAACAACTGCCAGGGTCGTCATTAAGGCACATCCACCAACCGAATGATCTGTAACACCTTCTTCAGGTGTTAGAGATAATTCTATGACCACTTACACTCGCACCGTGTCCGTGGCCCATGGAGGTGACGAAGAAGCTACATCAACTTTCAGAGTAATAATGTATATATATATATATATATATATATATATATATATATATATATATATATATATATATATATATTTATATATATGTTCGTGTGTGGACGTGTCTGTATATGCATGTGTATGTGGGTGGGTTGGGCCATTCTTTCGTCTGTTTTCTTGCGCTACCTTGCTAACGCGAGAGACAGTGACAAAGTATAATAAAAAAGATATAATATATATATACTCTGAATACCATGTAGTTGTGGGGTAGATACTTTGAAATATAAAGATGCATGAGTGAGCCCTGTATAGGCTCGTCAATGCCATGTTGTGTGTAGGTGAAGAAAGAGTTTGTGGTTTACTCCATAACTTTCATTTTATATGTGATTACTCAGTGTGTAGTTCATCCCTGTGTCACTGGTGAATTAACAATGAGCGCTTAATTTCCCAAAGGCAGTTTTCCACGGAATTGTATTTGCATCTAATATGGATCTTATATTATCATGGACTCCCTCGCGTGGCTATTGTAAGAGAATTGAAAACAACGTGGACGTAAAATAACAAAACGTAAATCAAATCATTCCCTCCCACTTTTTTTTTTTTGCCAGTAGCGACTACACTCTGTCTTCATTCCCTTATCCCTAAAATCCCCCCGGATACCACCAAACTTTGGAGAATCTGATTCTCCTAGTTTAGGTAGAGTTTCTGTTTAAGAGAGAGAGAGAGAGAGAGAGAGAGAGAGAGAGAGAGAGAGAGAGAGAGAGAGAGAGAGAGAGAGAGAGAGAGAGAGAGTACTTACGAGCACTTACGGCGCGATTTTGCCGGGAAAGCTGGTCTAGCGCGTAGCTCCTAACTGCCAGATAAAGATCGAGAATTACCAAGAACGGTTCGTGTGAGTCACTCGTTGATATGTGTGTGTGTGTGTGTGTGTGTGTGTGAAATGGAGAGATTCTGTGCTTGTGGACTCACAGCCAGCAAGCCGAGCGTGGGGTGAGGCAAAGAGTAAAGAGAGAACAGGAAAATGTTTTTTGGGAAAGCATTCAACCTCTCGTAAGTTCCAGGAAACTCAAGGATTTTGGGGAGAAAAGCGTATATTTATTCTTTCGTTACCCGTAAAGCTATGAAAGAGGGAGTTTTTCCGATGAAATAATTGTGTGTGTGAGTGTGTCGTTTGCGTGTGTCGTTTTTCTACAATCATTCACTTTTCAAGATACAAGCCTGAAAGAAAAATATTCCGGCATCAATACGTCGTACACTGTCAAATACATATTTCAAAGAGGTACAGAGGAAGGCAGCGAAAGTACAGTCTTTTTAACTTCTTTTTTATATTATAAGAGTAAATATTCATGAAACATCTTCGAACTCATTGGAACGTCGTATGGAGAATCCCCGAGTATCATTTTTTTTTAAAGATACGATGGATAATGCTTGTATAATGTCAGCCAGAGGAAACTCGTCTTTTGTTTGAAATAATATGGCAGGTAGGAAAGCTCTATAAAATGGTTATGGCTTTATTAAAGAATGTAGACAGAGTATCTCTGTTTCTCTTATATGCCTTTCCTGCTTTAGCAAGGCAGTGCAAACGAACAAAGGCGTAGTAAACGCATATTCACTCCCTAGCTGCCGTGTATAATACACGGACACCATCCCCTTCCACCTACAACCATGCCACACAGACTTCTCCATGGCTTACCTGAACCGCTTCATATGTTGTGGTGCAGCCCATTGACACCACGTCGCCCACCGTATAACGTACCGATCTACTTCATTCTATCCACTGCATGATTCTCGCTGGTTCGACACTCCAAAAGCAGCCTTGTCTCCATCCTTCCATTCTCTTGACTTCTACATTTCTGGAACGTAAACTCTCTTAGTCATTCTCTCTTCATTCGTCCTCCATATGCTCCAACAATTTCAGCACCCCCTGGTCGGTCGGGCTTGCCAATCACCCAACGTCTACCTCCGCACCTTTTCAGACACATTCATGACTTACATGATCATCGCTCCTGAAAGGCCAGCTATTTGATTGGCATCATATCCACCCTCCTTTCTTTTGTGTTCAGGGCACAAGACTGACTTAACATCCACGTAGAACTGATGGGACTTCTGTAACCTCGGACATACTCATGTTGCCCGAACAGACATGGACCCTTCCCTCAACACGCTCATTAATGCACCATGGAGCCTACCCTCTCCTTCCACCCTGTGATTTACCTCAACCATCATGGTACCATTCGCTACCACGTCCGGTTTCAGGTACCAAAAGTGTCCCTCTTCCTTCAAGTCCTCCTCATTTAAACTTCCACTCAAACCATCCGGTCTCACCTCCCTCCTCCCTGCACCTCATTACCTCACTTTTGTTCACATTTACCTTCATCTTTCTCCTCTGACAGTTTCCCGAACTCCGTCACCAGCTACAGAAGTTTATCTTTGGAGTCTTGCCACCAAGAGCTGGGACGTCTGCAGGCAGTACCGTATTCACCTCTCATGCTCCTCCAATTGCAGCATTATATAATATATATATATATATATATATATATATATATATATATATATATATATATATATATATATATATATATATATATATATATATATGATATCACGTCTGGAAGGCAGTATAAAGCCGCGCCTTCGTTGTAGCGTAAAAGGAAGTGCAATCATCAGGCGATGGAAGAGTACCTGTCGTATTCTTATTCCCATGTTTATTCCCTCATCCAGCAATTCCCATGGTAACAGACTTAGGGAAAACTGAATTACAGCTCGTCCACCCGCGGTCAGACAAATAGGGACAAGCAGAGGATGAAGGTTGATACAATTACCTGAGGTTGGTCCTCCAGCAAAACCACGTTACCGTTAGGGTATATTGGTGTTTTGGAGCGCCGCCGAACCTGGCGCTGCCCTATATAGAGAATGCTGAGGCTTGTACCATTTCTCTCCGCTTCCTTATGGTGGGTGCTACGCTAAGCCAGCCAGCCAGCCAGCCACCTGGCCGGCAGAGACAGAGCGTCAGGAAAGGTTCGCTGGGTTAAGAAGGATCTTTTTTTCTCCTCTTTCTTTTTTCCTTCCTCAGTTTTTTTTTTATCTGGTCCTGAGTCCATGGCACTTGCCACACTGATTGTCAATTCTCTTGTTTTTCGATATTTTTTTCCCATCTCGTTTCAGCATGAATTTTTCGTCGTGTAATCATTTTTGTTTTCCTTTTTTTTATCATCAAGAAAAAAAAAAAGACGCGGTGGTAGAACACCCCAAAGCAACACTAGCATTAATCGTATCCTTCGCGTACATCTTCTGTTTGTGTTTCCATACTCCCACTGCTGACCTGAGGTTCTCTCTCTCTCTCTCTCTCTCTCTCTCTCTCTCTCTCTCTCTCTCTCTCTCTCTCTCTCTCTCTCTCTCTCTCTCTCTCTCTCTCGTGCTCGTTGGTTCTTTCCCTCGTTCTGAGGGTGTTCGTCATAACCACCTATGTTTTCCTGTGGACACGAGAACACACCTGCTGGGACAGTCGTAGTGGGTGCTTCTGCAAAACGCTGCTGTCATATTTTAAGTTTTGACCTTTGTATATATATATATATATATATATATATATATATATATATATATATATATATATATATATATATATATATATATATCTTTTTGTGATGCTGTGTATTTGCCAACGAGTCTTGAGCTTTTTCTCCGCACTCATATCACACTAGAATTTATATGAATAGTATGCTAGCTAAACAAATAAACATTTTTCGAAAATGATGTCGTAAAAGTGTTCCAGTTTTCATCATTCAGCGCTCAAGCTCAACTTTATCTGTCAGAATTTCATAAAAGACAAGAATCAAGACTTTAGGAATGTGATTTAGACTTGGACTTGATGAGGAGACCAGCGTGTGTGATTAGTATTGCTTTAGTATAGAAAACGCGCGCGCGCGAACACACACACACACACACACACACACACACACACACACACACACACACCTATTTTAAGTTACTGCAAGCCTCCTCGATGTTCACTTTCTTCACGACCCCAGGCATCATCCGCACACTTTGTTCAGGCATGATACGATCCTTCAGGCGAGACATTTACATAGCTCACAAAGAGCAATGGTCCCACGTCAGAACCCTGCGGTAGGCCTCTGCTGTGCTCGATCCCCTTCGAGAAGGCGAACCCTCCGACCGGAGCGTCCTCTGATCCATCCATGCCACTAAACAGTCTACATGGTTGAAGGATTCTACCCTTTATACCTGACTGAAGATCCAGCTTCTCTACCAGTGTCCTGTATAGCATAGAGTCGAATGCTCTTTGGCAATCGAGATAAGGTAACCCACACAACCCTTCTCGTGTGTGTGTTTGTATGTGTGTTTGTGTGTGTGTGTTTGTGTGTGTGTGTGGGAAGAATTGAGACACAATATGGTTCTCGTATCCCTGAGCTTATTCCTTCTCCTTTTCTTTTCCAATCTTGTCATCAAAGTGTGGGAGTGAGGTATTATCCCAGGGCAGGTTGTCACAAAGATTTAAGAGCGACTCGTTGTCTCTTTAAAGGGAAATTGAAAAAAAAAGAGAGATTCTCCAATCGTCCATGTCTTTCTATACAATTTTTAGCGACACATCCCTCTTCGTCGTGGATGAGCCTGGTCGTTAATGAGAGAAGAGGACATGGAGCGTCCGTGATCATGTCCTGTTTCCAGGAAGATTTTACTCTCTGGGTCACGACATTTTGTGGAGGACTTTTTTTGAGTGAGATTTGGAAACGTGAAATTTTCCTTCCATTCATGATACGCATTCCTGTACCATGACCGAAATTTCAGCCTCATGAGAGATGTAGTTTAAATTACAATCACTGTTTTATTATGCAGTTTTGCTGATATCATTTTCAGTGTATCTTCCTGGCAAAAGAAAATAAAAAAATGAATATGAAATAAAAAAAAGATTAATACCGTTTCATCACTTTGTCAGTCACAGACTTTTTGTTGTCACTGTGAATTTAAACACGTTGTGTAATTTTCATTCTAATAAAAGTTTAGTACAATGTATATATATATATATATATATATATATTGCTTTTCTTTTTGAGAAACTAGAAGGGGCAGAGTCGAAGCTGTTCCTCATAACAGCTCTTACGGTCCTAGTCCAAGATGGCTTTTGTGAGTGGTATGATTATTTCTGGTCTGCCACACTCAAGAGGCCTGAACTATATCCCACTGTTGTATTAATCTCTCCCCGTGCCATCTCATCCCACTACTTTCATATCGCTCGTGTTTCCATCGCTCTGTTGTTTCACCTGCGTAGCGCAGCACCCTCCCCCCCCCCTTCTCTCCCTCAATACTACACTTATTTTTATTCTCATATTAACCTTTCCCTTCCTCACACATCCCCAGAGGCTTTGAGCGCCACACATCAGACATAACCAGCCACACCCCCGTAGAGTGCCAGTCTTGGTGTGTTTTTTTCCTCTCTCTCTCTTGATAATGTCAGTAGCTCAGTCTACTGTTTCCTCACAGTGCCACCTCTCTTAGTCGTATAGCTCTCTTTGCCCACCTCTCTTCCTTCCCCTCCCTCCCCCCCGCGGAGTCCCATTCTCCTCCTGTTTCATTTTCAAAATGTTATTTCCTCACAGTGTGACACCGTGCTATAAGGAACGCTTTCAACTGGTTTGCCTCTAACTTTGCCTCCATTCTATAGCATGATTCCTTCATATTACGTATCTTTCACGACGCCACCACCATATTACGTTTCTTTCACAACGCCACGCCTCCTTATTACGTTTCTTTCACAACGCCCACGCCTCCTTATTACGTTTCTTTCACAACGCCTCGCCTCCTTATTACATTTCTTTCACAAAGCCACTCTCATATATTGCATTTCTTTCACGAAGCCGTTCCCCTATATTACATTTATTTCACAAAGTCACTCCCCCGTATTCCTCTTCCTTCATAAGGCCATTACCCCATAAGTCTATTCTTTCACAGCGCCACTCCTCCATATTACATTTCTTTCACTGAACCACTCTCACACATTGTCATTCTTTCACAGTGCTTCTCCCATGTCACAGCCACTTAACCAACGTCCTGCTTCCCCCCTTCGCCCCCCCCCCCCCCCACACACACACAACGCCATTCTGTCTCACTGCGACACACACACACACACACACACACACACCCCATCACCCTCCCTCCGCGACCCCTTCTCACGCTTCCAGTCTCTTGACAACGCGCACGTTTCACACTACAAGTGCTACAGTGTCATCATCTTACACTAGCAACCTCCATTGGTGAAGTCACGCAGCACCACTACCCACAGTCCCCTTCCACGTTTTCTTTCCTAGTGAAGAATGCTTGTCAGTCCACACAGGAGCTCTTTTACATCGCTGTTCCTTCCATAGCACCTCCCCCAGTCTCTTACATTGCTGCTCCTTCCATAGCACCTCCCCCAGTCTCTTACATTGCTGCTCCTTCCATAGCACCTCCCCCAGTCTCTTACATTGCTGCTCCTTCCATAGCACCTCCCCCCGTCTCTTACATTGCTGCTCATTCCATACCACCTCCTCAGCCTCTTTACATTGCTGTTCCTTCCATAGCACCTCCCCAGTTTCTTACATTGCTGCTCCTTCCATAGCACCTCCCCCAGTCTCTTACATTGCTGCTCCTTCCATAGCACCTCCCCCGTCTCTTACATTGCTGCTCCTTCCATAGCACCTCCCCCAGTCTCTTACATTGCTGCTCCTTCCATAGCACCTCCCCCCGTCTCTTACATTGCTGCTCATTCCATACCACCTCCTCAGCCTCTTTACATTGCTGTTCCTTCCATAGCACCTCCCCAGTCTCTTACATTGCTGCTCCTTCCATAGCACCTCCCCCCGTCTCTTACATTGCTGCTCATTCCATACCACCTCCTCAGCCTCTTTACATTGCTGTTCCTTTCATAGCACCTCCCCAGTCTCTTACATTGCTGCTCCTTCCATAGCACCATAGCACCTCCTCAGCCTCTTTACATTGCTGCTCCTTCCGTAGCACCTCCCCGCACCGTCTCCTGTCTGCCGCGTGTGATGATATACGTCGCTGGGACTGAATTACTCATGTATAACCTCCTTATCAGCGTTTCCCTGATCACACAGAGGGAGCGGCGGAGGCAGCCAGCCAGCCAGCCAGCGCCCGCCAGGCCCCCCCCGTCACAGCTGAGCATTTCCCTCCCCACCCCCAGAGGAGCGAGACAATAGAATGTGTGGTTTACATCTCCGATCTACAAGATCTATTTTCGCCAGTGTCATACCGCGTCTCCTTTCGAATTCAATCTCCAGCTTAAAAGCTATAAACGCCAGGAGGTTTATGCAGCTCAGGCCTGCTCTGTGAAGGGAAAGGGGGGAAGGGGGAATTTCTCTAAGGAGGAGCGTTTGTGTCCCCGAACTTTCCACTTGGGACGATTCACACACGAGACAAATGTTGTTGTAGATAAGTCTTGTGATAAGTGTTTTGATGTCATTTTCCCCTTTTATCTTCTTCTTCCCATTTTTCTTCTTGAAGAAAACGTATTTTCGCTGGCGCGGATGGATCGTTTGCTTGATCCGTGAAGGATCGCGTTATAGGGCAAGGCCCCTGCACGCAAGGGGTCGTGCCCGTCGTGCTTACCGGCCGAATGGTCGTTTTCTGTGGGTCGCACCGTCGTGCCTAAGGATTGTATTATGTTGCAACAGAAGGTTTGTACCGTCGTGTTGAAGGATTGTACCGTGGGTGCTCAAAGATCGTACCGGGGTGCTCAAAGATCGTACCGTCATGCTCAAAGATCGTACCGTGATTGCTCAGTGATCGTACCGTCATGCTCAAAGATCGTACCGTGAGTGCTCAGTGATCGTACCGTCATGCTCAAAGATCGTACCGTGGGTGCTCAGTGATCGTACCGTCATGCACATGGGGTAGAAACGTTAAGTATTTGTCTACATGTGTGGGAAGGGTAGATTAGGTCAGCCTTTTCGTAAATGGTAAAGTGAAGTGAATAAAAAGATACACGAGAAGGAAAAGAAAAGCGGAAGCATATAAAAGTTAGCATACATTGTTAAGGAAGCAGGTGAGACCAGTGTAATGTGTGTGTGTGTGTGTGTAGTTGTAGACGATATGTAGAAAACGGAGTGAGTGAAGGAGATTTTTTGCGTTTGGTTGAGAGAAAGAGGATTGACTGTGAACTGGTTAATAAGATTACTACGGAATGCCACTGAGAAATATAGGGAATGAATTATATAAAAAGAAATTAAAATCGGGTACTGAAATTTCAAATTTTTCGAAATGAAAATTACATAGAAGAAGAAGAAAAAAAAAAATATATATGATCTCGTGTGGATACCTGATCATCTCAAAACCTCAGCCACCAAAAACAACAGGAAACATAAAACCATTGTTTTAACTTTACGGAGGAAACGACATTCTTATCCTTATGTCCTCCCTGGTGAGATATCGGGACGAAGAGTACTGCCACTAGGCCTGCTGGGGGAGGAATCCCCCAGCAGTAAAAAAGGGGAGGACTGCGGATATGCGGCATCAGATGCGGCTAATCCATGAAGTGAGAGTGAAGAATTACTCTACCCCTCCCTCCCTGTCCTCTCTCTCTCTCTCTCCTCTCTCTCTCTCTCTCTCTCTCTCTGTGAAAGGCATGGACACTCGGGTGTTATCCTCCTTTTTCTGCTATGAGGGATGTGGGTGCGATACTGTGTCATAAAGTTTTATGTAATTTCTCCCAGTAGGAAAGTATTACTTTTGCAAGTAGTTTCTATTGTGTAAATTATATACATATATATATATATATATATATATATATATATATATATATATATATATATATATATATATATATATATATATATGTATATATATATATATATATATATATATGTTGGAAAAGATCACAATTTTGCGCGTGATCAAGATATTCCTATGAGTCCACGGGGAAAATGAAACACGATAAGTTCCCGAGTGCACTTTCGTGTAATAATCACATCATCAGGGGAGACGCAAGAGAGAAATATCAACTGACTTGTATTTCTCTCTTGTGTCTCCCCTGATGATGTGATTATTACACGAAAGTGCACTTGGGAACTTATCGTGTTTCATTTTCCCCGTGGACTCATAGGAATATATATATATATATATATATATATATATATATATATATATATATATATATATATATATATATATATATATATATATATATATATATATATGAATATATATTTATTTATTTATTTATTTAGTTATGTATATAACGGAGCGCTCCCGAACTGCCATCTGGTATCTTTTTAAAAGAAAATGTCCGCATTTTTCTGAAAGTCATTGATGATACGTATCTATTTCAGGAATATGTCATTTTGGATTTGATATGTTGAAGAGCAAGTTTTAATAAAACGTCAACGTTATAAAGTTTGATTTAGATTCTTTTAGTAAATGTTTGCACGGATTTCATCATCATTTTGTACGTTACGCTTCCTTTTTAAACCACAAATTGATGTCACTTTATATATATATATATATATATATATATATATATATATATATATATATATATATATATAGATAGATAGATAGATAGATAGATATAGATATAGATATATTGCATCTTCCACTGTAGGGAGTTAGTGCATGGGACAGATTAACAGCTGTTCCATTTGCACACAGGCATTCTGTAGCTTCAAGTATAATGTAGTGAAAGTAAAGCCTACCATTCCCAGCCAAGCACCGCACATTGACTGTTCCATTGCTTACCTTGACCACTTCATACCTCCTGGTCTGGCCCACTCGCTTTTTCCCCCCTTTGTGCACAACATGGATCTAGTTTTATATCATGTACACCTCTCGTCCTTCATTATCTTCAGGTTTCGATCCCCTCTTAAGCCTCCTACACCCCATCGTTCCATTTTCCTTTTCCAATGTCTTCTCCTTTCGCCTTGCTTCCTCCGGAAGTCTTCGTCTCGGCGATTCCCTCCACACTCATCCTCTCCATCATTTGAACACATCCTGGTCAACTTGCCTCGTACCACGTCCGGGCCTCCACCGTCCTCAATTCTTTAGTGTTCAAAGGCGAAGACTCGCATCCGTGAGTCACTCCCGGGAGTAGAATCCATCAAGCACGCCCATCTTTTGCCCTAACGGAAGGGACTCACTTCAGAGGCCCTTGGTTCCATCCTCTGCCATAACCACTCCCAGGCATCTGAGGTGACTGAAAGGGACTCATCCCTCCTCCTATTCTCCAGGTCCTCTTGATTCAAACTCGCACTCAGAGTATGCTGCCTCATCCCCGCCGCTGACACCTCATTACCTTATTCTTTTATTCACATCAACGTCTGACTCTCTCCCACACACTGTCGCCAGCTTTCTGGTGCGTGCCACTAGAGCCGTACCATCTGCAAACAGCAATTTCAGTCGCCAAGGGGAGTGGGAAAAGTGCAACCGTCATACGTCTCTGTAAGAAAAAAGGAGACTGGGAAGAGGCGTTGAACTATAGGTCGGTCATAATGACCAGTGTGATCTGCCTCTCTCTCTCTCTCTCTCTCTCTCTCTCTCTCTCTCTCTCTCTCTCTCTCTCTCTCTCTCTCTCTCTCTCTCTCTCTCTCCCCTCTGTATTCCCTATACTGTGGTTAAGCACAGTATCGCATGTTCATGAATATTCAAATTTATATGACAAGCTGTTGCTTGAAAACACCACATTTTTTTTTTTTTCTTTCCCAACGCTGATGTAACCGACGCAGAAAAAAATTATATTTGATGGAAATATCTTCCAGTTAACATCCTAGGGAAAAAAAAAAGATATTATCAATATACAGTAAATCTAAACCCTGGGGAGATGTTCATGAATAAGGGGATGCCGTCGGATTAATTACGTTCTTGTTAAAATTGTAGATTATCGAAGTATACGTATTAAAGAGATGCAAACAGTCTTCACTTTCCTGTGAGAAAAAGAGTAGTCAAGTCGAAGAGATACTGAGAGAAAAAGTGCACGTAACACTTTAAGCTCTATCATGCTCACAGCATCTCTAGACTATAAGGAGTAATGAGGTACAATTTTTTTTTCTCTCTCTCTCTAAGCCAGACTGAGTTGAACGCAGATAACAGTGCTGGAGAAAACCCTTCGTCGCCGCTGAAGTTAGTGGAAAGTCGGGCGCTTCCCCAGTACACTCAACAGCGGGTTTCGATGTAAGTGCATGAGGGATATTTAGAGTCGTGTATCCCAGCTGGACTCCCGATGAGTTTGGGCATTTCTTCTGTTGCCTTACGATCCCCGTAACTCGGGGTCTTACCGTCGACACCCCACCACACCTTCTAGGAAAGCACGGTTGTATGTTCACGTCATCTTGATTTCTTGAATGGACCCAAACATCTTGGAGATGCTTTACTTATATAATCCGAGGATTGTATTGTAACTCGTTCCATGATCTCGTGATGGAAGACCGTGTCTAACATAGAAAACGAGAGGGGTAGCAGTATCCAGTAACTAACTGCTGCAGTGTGTGTGTGTGTCACCACACACTATAAATGATAGTGTTATAACCTATGTTCTGGTAACATGCAACAATGATCGAGGGTCAGATACCTGGTGGGGGCAATGATCAGTCCCTGAATATATATATATATATATATATATATATTATCCCTGGGGATAGGGGATTAAGAATACTTCCCACGTATTCCCTTCGTGTCGTAGAAGGCGACTAAAAGGTGAGGGAGCGGGGGGCTGGAAATCCTCCCCTCTCGTTTTATTTTAAATTTTCCAAAAGAAGGAACAGAGGGGGCCAGGTGAGGATATTCCGAAAAAGGCCCAGTCCTCTGTTCTTAACGCTACCTCGCTAATGCGGGAAATGGCGAATAGTTTGAAAAAAAATATATGATGGATCATCACCATCAGATGGATCATTTTGCTACACCTGTACACCATTCAGTAGAGAGCAACCATTAGTACAGGCGATTATTTCACTTGAAGGTTACTGATCCAAGACCCTTTAAGCCTTGTGACTGTTATGCATCATTAAGTATAACTCACAATCAGCTGTTTACACAGAGGACGCATGCCTCGGTCGTCTACCGCAAAGTGGTCTGCCGTATTAGCTCCTCTTGCATATCTCTTCTTCGCCACCATTCGAATGGACCTTAACCTTTCGGTAAGCGCTCCGTACGCTCCCATGTTACCAGCCAGTGAAGTATTTCATGTGATAAAATCCCCGTTTAACTTGGACTCGTCTTTAAGTTATCGCTGTCAGTGTTTCCACTCACGGACATACCTGACTGTTCACCATGGCAGTGAGGAAAACAAGCGATTGTGAATTATATGAGACCATCAGTTCATAGTTCTGATCACACACTTCGTGCTTGATGCTCACGAAAAGTGGGCTCTGAGAGTCGTGCCTTTAAGATTGCTATCAGAGAGAGAGAGAGAGAGAGAGAGAGAGAGAGAGAGAGAGAGGGAGAGAGAGAGAGAGAGAGAGAGCCTTTGGGTAGTTAAACCATTCCTTTTTGTCGATGATAGAGAGACTTTGGCACGACAAATGGTCGTACAGTTGGGTGCAGAGGTAATTAGTAATTATGAACGAGAGTGTAATTAAAATCCTTTACTGTTGCATTAAAGGATCAACTCCGCTCGTGTGTACAATTGGCCCACTGGTCTCGAGATCCAGCGATTCCAAGCTTTCTGTGCCCAACAAATTTTCAATAGCAGGAAAGCTTTGACATTCCTGCCACAAGAGCCATCGGAATTGACACGTCTAACCAATTTTCAGTGCTAGTGGTCGCCCTGGAGTCACCTAGATCAACAAAAGTGTCTTTTTAGAGTGAACAGGAATTCAGTATAGGGTCAGACTTTGCGTAGAATTAAACCTTTTTCAAGTTCACTTCCATTAGATGGAGAATACACAAAGCCATGGGATAGAAGCTAGACATATACTCCTTAACCTCAGGAGTTTAATACTCTCATAAGGTGGAGCGGCTTGATGACCAGTGTAAGGAAACATTGGCTGGAGACTCTCACAGCAAAGATTTACGACAGTCTCGCACAGTAGCACAGCCAGGCGAGAAATACTTAATGCATACGTCCTCGCCAGTTTAGTCAGGGTTTGTGGGATGGCAGACACCAAGGCACTGCCGTCCTAACACTCAGCTCCCATGTAGCAGTCGGCTTAAGAGTACTTTGAGCTCCCTGAGGGCGCCCTACCGGAGATGTATCTACCGTAGGTATGGGATTTTGAAAAGGGGTATGGAACATCACCCAGTGGGACGACACTCATAACCTGCTTCGACATAGCCTTGAAAATCAGCCTAGTATAAGATACAGCAGATATCTAAGACTTTATGACTTAAGATAGATAAAGTAGATAACAAAGACGCGTGTGTGAGTGTGTGTGTGTGTGTGTGTGTGTGTGTATATATATATATATATATATATATATATATATATATATATATATATATATATATATATATATATATATATATATGAACTCTAAAGACCCCGATTCTTCTGCCACTCTTGAAAGGTCTTATATAACCACTCGGACCAAGGCTGAATGTCGTCACTTCCACATAACCTCCATTCCTTCGACTGTTTATGACAGTCGTAGAGTAGTCTATTTTTTTTTTTCTTCTTGTGTGGGTCTGGTTTCTGGCCCACTCCAACCATCCCCCTTCTCTTGGCGTACTGCGGAGAGGAGCCTCTGAGTCGGGAAGGCTTAGCAGCTCAGCCTCGTCGACAACAGCTTCAGTAGATGGTGAATCGACACAGCTTCAGTAGATGGTGAATCGACACAGCTTCAGTAGATGGTGAATCGACACAGCTTCAGTAGATGGTGAATCGACACAGCTTCAGCAGATGGTGAATCGACACAGCTTCCATAGATGGTGAATCGACACAGCTTCAGTAGATGGTGAATCGACACAGCTTCAGTAGATTGTGAATCGACACAGCTTCAGTAGATGTATGTGCTCTAGTTATGGTGCGTCCATAGGTAGAGAGACCATACTAAAGACCCGAGTGATTAAGAGGGTTTTGCGCTTTTACATATCCTCTCTCTGGTGGAGAGGGGTTGGTGAGGAGTTACGTAAAGGTGGAATGAAGAGATGTAATTAAGCAGAAATAATTTGGAGTGAATTGAAGTGACCTGACCGAGGCTTTAGGGCCATCGGCTGTCAGCCTCGTTAATTGAAGGCCCCGTCGACGTCAGCGAATGGTAAAAAAAAAGAAAAAAAATCTTGAACGTACACACACTTCAGGTATTCAAGATAACTCGAAGACCAAACACGTTTTCACCACATTTATAACCCCCCCCCCCAAGGCTGAGGTGAAGCCATCACTCAATAAGGCGTAATAGAACGTGTAATGACCCTCGGATGATTCACAGAACCCCAGAGGCGACCGAAGATAGCTTGAATCGCACGAAGTACCCTAGTTAGACCCGGGAGGAACTCGAGGGAGCCTGGAATTATAAAATGATTTGAAGTAACGGGAGTTTTAAAGTCTGGAGTGACCCCCCTGAGATGAGTGAGGTAACTCACTCCCTCGGGTCTGGCTGGCAACCGAGGGAGTGCCCGCAATCGATACAGTGAGTGAAGGGCCCACTAAAGTCGCTTTAAAATATCATAAATTCTCCAGGAATTATTTAGGATATTGGGTGAGGGGTGTGCCCTGGGTGGAGTTTGTTCTTGCGCTTGTTTTTTTTTTGTTTTTTTTCTCCCCACCGTCGACAGAAGTATAAGGTTATTCTCCTCAGATGAGCATGATCGTAATTCGTTTTTTTTTTTCCTGACTTTTTTTTATTTTTTTACCATTACTTCTTCTTTGATTACTGACTTGTGGCCTCCTTTGACTTTTTCCTACAACTTGTCCTTTTGTCTTTGTTACCTACAGCAGCACCACCAGCCATCACCACTTTCTCCTTTTTGCTTCCTTAGTTTGACCTTGGAAATGATTCTTGCTGCCTTTATCTTCTTTCACTCACATTACCATCACCACCACCATAGCAACAGCTTTCCGTCATTCGCTCGCCTCCGCCCTCACAGCAACCACCAGCTGTCCTTCATTCACTCACTACCGTCACAGCTGCCACCAGCTTTCCTTCATTCACCTTGCCATCACAACTACCACCAACCTTCCTTCATTCACTCACCGTCGTCACCAGCATTCCTTCATTCACTCTGCCGTCACAACTACCACCAACCTTCCTTCATTCACTCACCGTCGTCACCAGCTTTCCTTCATTCACTCTGCCATCACAAGTACCACCAACCTTCCTTCATTCACTCACCGTCGTCACCAGCTTTCATTCGTTCACTGCAATAACAGTTGCCAGTCCCTTTCACTTCCACCATCCCCCCCACCACGAGTGCCTCCACCAAACACATCCACCAACACACACTTGTGTTGTTCTCATCTTCGGCGACAGGAATCATGCCATTACAACGACCACCACGCTCCATTACCCTGTCTTCGTTCACCTAATGACAATTACCGCCAGTATAACCATTAGCTCCTCCCCTTCCTGTCCTACCATCTACCAGCTCTCCTTTGCCGCCACCCCCTCCCCTTTCCCCTTGAAGAACACCACCTACCCACCTCCCGCTTCCCGTCTTCTCACAACACTGAGATCATTTCCAATATGCTCCCTCCCTCCCTCCCACTATCTCTCTAATATTATCGCCACTATGATCAGCGTATTCCCCTCCCCACACACACACACATATCATCACCCCAGCCACAATTTTTCTTCTACCCCCCCAATGCCACACCTCCACCAGCCACCACACCCCTAGTGGTTCTTCCTTCACCCTAAATGCCTCTAGGTACTTTACCATCACCACTTCTGTCTGTCCCGATCACCTCAGCCACAGCAATATCCGTCACCACCACCACCACCACAACAATCTCCATTGCCAACGCCACCACCCCAACAGTCTACGCCACCACCCCCACAGCCACCTCTCTTTCATCAGCACCACAACACGACCACCACATTTCACTCGCTACTTTCGCTCCTAACCTGCTCTATCGTTCTTTCCTTGCCGCTACCTCTTCATCATTACTGTCACCACCAATATCATCTACCTGTCCACCGTCCCCCTCCGATACTACCCGTCTCTCTCTCTCTCTCTCTCTCTCTCTCTCTCTCTCTCTCTCTCTCTCTCTCTCTCTCTCTCTGACCACCAGCACCGCTCCCTCAACCGCTTTTACCTCTTCCCGCGCCTCCACCCCCTGTTAAAAGTCAGCCTTGCCTTTGATAATAATGTACTCTCTCTCTCTCTCTCTCTCTCTCTCTCTCTCTCTCTCTCTCTCTCTCTCTCTCTCTCTCTCTCTCTCTCACACACACACACACACACCCACACCTGTGGGCTGCTGGGCCATTGTCCACAAGCTTATATACGATCTCGTCACCTCACACATAACGTAATATGTGACAGCACAGCGAAGCACCCACGACTCGTTCCTTCGTAGCCCATTGGTTTTGCTGCGGTGAGCGCTACGCGCTAACCCTTGCCATTTTTCGGGGAAAATCTGGTCATAAGTACTCGTAAAGTACTCTCCCTCATCCCATTTTCCTCCATCCATTTTTCGGTATTAGTTTGTCCGCACAATCACCGTATCCCATCCTCCTACATTGGGCTTTCTTCATACGTTAACATTTTTCTCCTCTTTCTCTTCATCAATTTGTCTATTCTCTTCGCAGATTGCTTTCTCATTAATAGCCTTGTTTTATATAGTCCGTCACTTGCATTACGTTTTTTTTTCTCTCTCTCTCTTGTTCTTCATTTCCACTTTGTGTATCACACTTTTTCTCTGCTTTTGTTTCACGCTTTATATTTCTTTTCTCTGCAGTTGGCTTAAGCGTTCTTTCGCTTGTGACGTTTTTCCCTTCCCATTGTATCCTCGTCGTTAATAGACGCTGTGATATTTTGCATTCTTATCTTACTGTATTTTTTTTTCTCCATCATTCAGTTCTCTTTCTATCATTTATATTTGGATTATTCCCCATCGGAACTCTTTTTTTTTTTTTTTACACAGTCTTCCATTCGTATTTCCACCGACTCCTCTTTGTATATTTCAGTCGTGTATTCTACCCTTTTTGTGACGTTCTGATTTTGTTAAGTCTTAGTGTTCACTCGCATCTAAAAGAATAGTCACATGAAGACAGATATCAGAGAGAGCTTCGTGCAGTACTCTTCGTTAAGTCAGATATCAGAGAGAGAGAGCTTCGTGCAGTACTCTTCGTTAAGTCGCGCAGTAAACGTAAGAATGATCCGAGTTCGAAGTTACTTGACGTTGCTACACTGAAGGTTTCCCGGAGGTTGTACACCAATTTGAGTGGTGTCAGGGTAGGCAGACCAGGCAAGATGACTTTGGCAAACACCGCTGGAAAAAAAAGAAAACGAATAGGTTCTGAGCCTCTCTCTGTCTCTCTTATGAATCGAGACACATTCACAGCTTCTGAGCAGCGTAGTATTCTCTTCAAAATCATGAACATTGTCGCGTCTACGTGGTGTTTGGGTTGTGGCTAAGGACGCACATGTTTTCTCAAGGAGTTGGAAAGTATGCTAATGTGAATACTGAGAGAGCATATCAGAGGGAAATCTCTGTGTTTTAAAGTCCATTGGTTGATATGCAGTATTAGTGTGTGCACAGTGGCAGCCCGATTATAGTGATGTATTTGGGTATGTGCAGGGGTTTGTATATGGTACATATAGACCAGATTTACCTAGAAGGGAGCAAAGAGGTGTCACAGCATCATTTCACATCACTTCCTATTTTTACCTGAGGTATAGTGTAAGCAAAGGATGAGAGATGGAGAGGTTTTGGCATTATTGAGGGTACACGTGAAGAGCTGAATGCAAAGTTTGGAAGCAAACTGAACCTAGAATAGTTGGAACTTCAGGACCACTGGGTCAGAAAGGGGGCTGAGGTATCTCTCATAGAACTGCAGCGTCGTGAGATCTGTGCGCAGGGAGGTTCATAAAGAGGTCGAGAACTTCCGTAAGAGCCGTGAGTCGATCAGATGGCATCCCGTCATCTGTACATTAAGGAATGTGGAGAAGCCTTATGGAACAAGTCTCGAGAAATGTTACATAACACCTCTTTTCGAAGAGGGCGCTGTTCTAGCGTCACTGAGGCAATGTTGTGATGCTCGCCTTCAACGAAGATGACACCCATGACTCTAAGACGTCTTTATCATCAACAAGTGGAGGTTCTTACCTGTAGTTCGTTGCTGGTAGTTATAGAACAGTTAGGAGACGATGAAGTCGTAAGGAACAACTAAAGTGAGAGAAAGCTTGGCTTAAGGAATAGATCACAAACTGAGCACTCCACTGTCCGTATTGCTTCCACGGGCTGCCTGGGGTCGAGCCCCACATAGGTTCGAATCCTGGTTCTGTGACAGTCGGTCCACAGTCTCACTCAGCTGTTCGTCCTAGGCTTAGCCTAGGGCATTCAGTTGCCCGTGACGTCTTTGGCAACGTGAGGAAAAACAAAGAAATAGAATAATCTCTTTGATCCGAGGTAGATCAGGCATTAGCAAGTTGATCTCCTCGCATGAAGAGAGACAAAACACCACGCGGAAGGTGTCAGAATTGATTGAAACGAAGTGAACCAAGAGGAGCAGAATTCTCGACCTACCAACCCACACTGGAAGACCACGGGATGAGGGGAGGAGGGAGGAGGGTGGGGAAGGGAAACATGGAAAGCGGATTTTCGCACCCCGAGGGAGATACGATGTTGTTAAAGTGCACAAGTTCTCTGAGAGCTAGGAAAGATAGTGAGAGAACCAGAGGACTTCACTGGAAAACAAGACAAAATAGATTACTGAAGGGGAACGACGGAAACGTTTATTAGCATCGGCCACAAACCAAATGGTATATTGAATAAGGATGAGGAAGGAGGAAGGAGATTCGGATCGCAGTGGCCAATTGAGGAAAGAAGAAAGAAGATTCAGATTTGGCAAATTCAACAGCTGCATGACGCAAATGTTACTCATACAGACATGAGAACTCGCAATTGTAAAGCTGCTCCTCACAAAATCAGTGAAAATACCTCACTCACAAAAAAGAATGATATGATTGAAGCAAAAAGTTACGCAAGTTACTGTCCAGATGTAATTGATCTGGCAGTGTTTCATAAGGAAGTATAGAAATAAAGGCGAAGACACAAGGAGGGATGCGCCGCATGTAAGAGTAACTGTAGAATAATAGTGAAAAAGAAAGATAAAGTGCGAATAAAAAGATCATCACAAGGAAATGAAGTAAAGATGTAAGTTGCAGTAAAGCTGAGGTGTTTCCTGCAGTCTCTCTCTCTACACACACACTCAGGCAAGACCTGCTTCATCGACCAGCAGTTGTCACTATCACCAGTACAGGACTCTCTCTCTCTCTCTCTCTCTCTCTCTCTCTCTCTACGCTACTGACCTCCGAGGATTCTCGGGAGGTCATGAAATACCGGAGAGTTTTTTTTTTTTTTTGCGTACATTCCGTAAGTAAGCTTAAATTTGTTGTGGTCGTTGTGGTAAGCTGGAGCTTAGGTGTTGCTTATTTCTTCCGCCCTTCGCGTGGAATGTTGTCTGATTTATCGACAGGTAATTTTCTTCGGCTTGATTTACCGACAGGTATTATCTCTGGCATTTGTCACGTTCGGTTTATCTTTTTAAAGTCTTATCGTATGTTCCCGATGTCCTGGTTCGCTTTATCTTATCGTTTACACTTCTTCCTTCTTCGCCTGTTGACTCTTTGCCTTTATGATCTCCCATGACCCCCCTAGCCACCCATATCTGTAACCAAATGACCTCCAACCAACTTGATTATCTGTAACAAACTCCTCCTCCTCCTCCTCCTCCTCCTCCTCCTCCTGTTGTCTCTTTCTCTTCATGTTGTCACCTCAAGTATCTCTCGTATCTACCGCTTGCACTCGATTTATCTTCCTCTCTTTAATTCTACCCTCAGCACCTCTTCTGCCCCTGCACCGCACATTTACTCTCGCCCAGGCAATCTTCTTCAGTTGCTACACACTTTCCCTTCAATCTTTCCTCTCCTCGCTCCAATCTCCTCACACTTCAGGTGATGCTCCAACTCACGCCTATCAGGGTTAACTCTGGTAATAGTGTTCCAGCTACTTACTCCTGCTGGAGTGCCTGACTTTACCAGGAAATAAAAGAAAAAATGAGAGGAAAAAAAGATAAAGTTTCCTCGTTGGCGAACTGGCGGACTTTGACTACACATGGACAGTTCGTGCTTCAGGTATCGTGAATTATTAGGATGGTGTGTCGTGAGAACAGATTTTTAGCGACTTGAGAGGAACCCACACATTTCATCTCTCTCTGTCTCTCTGGAACACCTTTACACACACACACACACACACACACACACACACACACACACACACACACACACACCTTACTTTTCCTGCCCCAGAAATCCCTTCAGTGCTTATGAGGTTCTTGCAGCTCTCAGGAAGCTGGCCACGTCCACCCGTCGGGAACGTGCCATAAAGTGTTGTGACGCGTATGCGTCTGTGTGCAGAGAGGGGGTGCAGGGCGGTGAAGTAGTAAGTACCCGATGTCCTCTTCATGCTAGTAGTATCCCGGGCATGAAGGTTCATGGGACATGATAAAACGGGTGTTTGTATTGTTGTGCGGCGAGGGGCGATGTCCAGAGGGTGAGCTGGGAAGAGAGGGTGACACGTGTTTGTCTAGGGAGTGTGTTTTCTGATGGGTGTGTAGAAGAATAGTCTGGTGGGCTGGAGTTTAAGACTTAGGTTGGGCGGTTCATTGTGTACTGTTTTGTTACCGTTGGTTTTTGGGGATGGAAAGATATGTCACTGGAAGTTACCAAAGTGTGAGGCTTTTTATTTCTGCGTGGGAATATTTTTTTTTCTTTTTGTGGTTACTTTTGGAGTGGTTTGGATGTGAGGGGTCTGGTGCTTGCGTTACAGTGTGGCACAAGCACTGGTAACGCTGTGAGACTGTTGAAGACCACCACTGTGTCACACTTGTCACTCGAGTTCTCGTAACGCCTTCACCACCATGCCTTTGCAACACTCCCAATCTGTTTGTTGTTACACTGGAACACAGTCACTGGTAACGCAGTGTCTCTCTCTCTCTCTCTCTCTCTCTCTCTCTCTCTCTCTCTCTCTCTCTCTCTCTCTCTCTCTCTCTCTCCAAGACTTAACCACAGTGTTACACTGTAACGCGAGCGGCGGTAACACCGTGCCCCTGTCCGTGCAGGAATACCACTGGTTACACTGTCAACCAACCACAGTTGGATATCATTAATGTTTGAGGTTGATGCCAGGATCGAAGGTCAGGGACCGATGTGTTGGATATTCTGGTGATATTTAAGATTTTACCTCCACAGAGCTCGAGTGGAAGCATGAACAGGTTTTTTTCTCTCGTTTTGTAATTTGTCTGAGGAGCCATGAAAGGTATCTGAGATGATGTGTTGGTTTTTTTTTTCTCAGTAACTTTATGCCTAACTTCTACAAACGGCAAAATCAGAGGTCTTTGAGCTGTCGGCATATGTAGCTCATGATATATATATATATATATATATATATATATATATATATATATATATATATATATATACTGCGTGAATGGCGCAGTCTTATGACGAAGAGAGTCACCAGTTTGATGAAAAACAGTTATATTGGCTGACGTTTCGAGACAGTCTTGTCTCATATGTGTGTGTGTGTGTGTGTGTGTGTGTGTGTGTGTGTGTATAATGCAAACCAAGCACTTTCAGATATCTTCAACCAGTCCTGGCTATACAACAAAATCCATAACCTCCGGAACTTGCCTTTAAACTCGGACCCATCAGAAACCACACTCCCTAGACAAACACGAGTCATACCTTCCCCCCGACTCTCTAGCCATCATCACCCATACCTGAAACGCTACAAATACCGCATCAAAACCATCCCAAGACCGTTCATGACCACGATGTATACCATGATGAAGAAGACATCGACAACTTTCTCCCCAATCGGCCGGCACTCTCTGGACGCAGACGTACGATACAAATCACTTTACCTTGCTGACCTCCGATCCCGAGCGGTGGACACGGCCGGCTTGGCGCATACAGGATACGAACAACGTATGATAAGGGGAATCCATGATTTGCTTTCACGGTAAATGAGGCCACGCAAGGGAAAGCCATGTCATCGAATTGGAGAAACCTCCAAGCGATCGGATTAAAATTGAGACAAAAACAGGTGGATTCCATGGAAGGAGAATTTAGATAAGCTTGATTCGCGGCACGAAACGAATCGCATAATCTTGGTTGTCTGGCGGGTGGCTGATGGACAAAAGGTTATATGGAAAGAGTGCAATGCAAGGTGACAATTCTAATCTGGTGCCACGTTCTTCAAGGGACTTTCGGTAGATATTCATTCCAGCTTTGGAAACAAGTTTTCGCCACAACTACGCCATCAACGTGGAGTATGGTAAGCATTAGGGAATGATATACTTTGCGTAGATCGCTAGCGGGGTATCGTCGTCACCCAAAGGTATTGGAATGGTACGGGTCCAGGCAAAGCCAACATTTTTTGCGTCGTAGAGTGAGAGGTAGATCGCCAGGGTCGAGTGTGTATGTGGCAGGAGTGGACTCCCTTTCGTCAACTTGAGCCCAAGTGCTTCATAATTCATCATATTAACCGATAGGAAAACCTCGTGACGAAAGGGACACGGTATTGAGCCAGCTTTTTTTATATGACTTGGCTTTATAGCAGCTGGACCGCGACCTCTTTATCAGCTGCACCCATCTATCAGCTGCGTATCCATCCTCCGTCAGCCAGCTATTGCCATCTGAAAACCGCAGCCAGACGGCGACATTACAGTATCCAGATGCATATATTTTTGTTTTTCTATGGCTGTATCGCACGAATCTAAGGAGGAGAAGAATGCTTCCACTCCCCAGTAAAGGGGAAGCAATCTTCAGATGACGGTGTATGTCGTTCTTCAAAGTGTCATTCCGTTTTCTTTTTCTCTCTCTCTTTGTTTTTTATATATCTTTATCATGAAAGCCAATATCCTTGCTACCCTTAGGGGTGGTGGTGGAGGGCAGGGGAGGACAGACTAGTCTGAGCATACAGGCTCCACCCAGATGATATTGTGGCCTTTTTATCGCTTTGGAATACGTTTTATAGTCAGTTTTATACGCATTCTCTCCCTCGGATAGTTTCTATGAATATTGTGGGGGGGCTGCTGTAGCCCCGCCCCCCCAAATAAAAGCAACAATGACAAGGAGGATATTCCGGGGATCTTCTCCGATGCTCTCCCGAAATATTTGTTACACGTATCAAGCAATTGGTCTCGAAAGTACGACGGGGGATCTTGCGATTTTCTTTTTTTTTTTTTTTCCCCCCCCCCATGACAATCCGTCGTCCAGACCTTCAGAGAAGAAGGCTTACGAATAGCTTTTGTTTTTTAGATCGGGGGAATTTACCGTCTTAGCGAAAATCAGTAAAAAAAATACGAAAATAACTAGTTTTCTTTTTTTTGTGGGGTGGTGGTGTCAGAGTGGATTAAGGAAAATGGGCGAAAGGCACGCGGTGGACAGCTAAACGTTTTGACGAAACGTTTGGCTTTTGGAGGAACACGGAGGAAAAAAAGAATTATAAAGGATTGAGGGAGTGTGCTGGAGGGAGTGTGCTGGAGGGAAGGAGGGAGGAAGAGGAGGATTGGCGGTGACAAGAGCAAGACAAGAGGCAAGAAATTAATCCTAAGATTTAATCAAAAGTTGAGGGAGAGTTGTGGTACATCAGCTTGAAGGCCAGGCTCTGGCACTCAGTGGGCAGTGAGGCTGTGGGGGTGAGGGAGGAGGGGATGGAAGAATCGTCCACACACACACACACACACACACACACACACACACACACACACACACACACACACACACACACACGCCCTCCCTCCCCCCATGCTAATATAACCCATGTTTATTGCTTGGGGGGGGGGAGGAAGAGGAAGGAGGAGGAAGGAGTGGGGGGATGAGGATGTGGCTCATATATCCTATAAAAATCTATATGATTTTCTTTATGCGGTGCTTGTGGCTGCTGCCCCATGCGATGCTTAGGGGGAGGGCGCTGCTCCTCCCTCCCGCTCCTGCGGGCTGTTCATAATATGCAATCTTAAGAGTACCGTGAGGCTGGCTCTTTAGGGTCCCATCCCAGCCATTGGTCAGGGAGGGGTTTGGGCGGAGGGTTGTTGGTGTTGTTGTTGTTGTTGTTGTTGTTGTTGTTGTTGTTCTCCGGGATGCGCGCCGCGTGTCGTGACGACATTTGGGAAAACACGATGGTATGGAGGGAGAGAAAATTTTGGCTGGTGTGTTGATTCTTCGGGGCCTTATATACGTTAGCTCTCTCTCTCTCTCTCTCTCTCTCTCTCTCTCTCTCTCTCTCTCTCTCTCTCTCTCTCTCTCTCTCTCTCTCCCGTGCCCAGTTGAGGACGCTTAAACTGGGACGCGATGACGTGCTTCAGGTGGGATGAAGGGGTGGGTGGGTGCTTCGGGGCGTTGCCGGAACCCGCCCGTCCGCGATGTTGCGAGCGTGTCTTACACAAACATATATTCAAAGGGCTGAAGCGCCTACATGCTTGGGTAGTGAGGACGCGATAGCTATTCATCCACAGTTCGTGAAAGGTCTTTTTGTGTGTGTGTGTGTGTGTGTGTGTGTCACGAATGAGACGAATTCGTGGAGAGCGCAGAACCGGTACCCGCCTTCTGTCGTAAATTAAGTTCGTCGTTGAATTCGGTAGTATGCTAATGGCGTGTAGTATGCTAATGGTGTATATCAACCTTTTTTTTTTCTTTTTTTTTTGTCTGGCCTCAAAAATCTAGATGAATTTCAACAGGTGGAAAAGAGGTTATCCCACTTAATGATGGTGATTACGTGTGTTTTTTTTTTTCTTTTTTAACTTGGGTCTTGATCGCACACACACACACACACACAGTTGTGTGGGAAAACTCCAGGACTTTTGGCCTCCCATCTGAAATCATTGAATGGCCTGAAAGAAACTTAAAACTGTGTATTGAAAGAGCGATTTACTAGTTTCATGTTATCTCAATTTTTTTTCTTTTTCGTTTAAATAGAACGGTTTATCCTTCCGTACCTTTTCTGTTTTTTTTTTGGGGGGGGGGAGAAAAAAAGAGGGAAAAGGAGATTTTTGGATTTTCTAATCTGTGAGAGTATTTACCTGAATGAATTCGACACGTGTTGAGAGAGAGAGAGAGAGAGAGAGAGAGAGAGAGAGAGAGAGAGAGAGAGAGAGAGAGAGAGAGATGTATGTCCCTGAAGCTGTGCGCTTGCCAGGTTCTGAAGGTTTGGTGATGTCCACACACACACGAGCAGGCAGGCAGGCGGTGGTGGTCATCAGGTCGTGGGGCTGTTAGTAACATCTCGAGTGCTGTGTTCACCCACAGCGCACGAGAAACCTTCGCTTAAGATCGGTATCAGACTTCGCACGTAGGGAGGAGTGACCATAGTTGGTGATACTGATATGATTATCTTACCCCCCTACAGGAAAGCGATCTTGCGCCAAAACCCCCCGAAAAAGAAAGAAATAAAATCTTCGAGATTCCCTCTTGCTCAAATTGAGGATAAAAACCTAAGAAAAAAAGATCCATTTTGATTTGGTTTATTCGTCGCTTGGTTTAATCTATAATGCCTTGGATTTTTCATCTTTCATTTGTCGTTGAATGATTGTCTGTTGTTTCCCTCTGCCATATGTCGAGAAACGGCACTTGTTCAACGCTGTTCTCCCAAGACCCGTAGTAGATGTGTATATTTAACATTACACATAGAAAAGCTGCATAGTGAGGCTGTTTGTGTGTGTGTGTGTGTGTGTGTGTGTGTGTGTGTGTGTGTGTGATTGTAACAATGTATGTCCATAAGAACGTCTGTACTTGCATTGCTTTCATGTGCTTGTTGGCGGTGAGCCGATCAGCCCGTGTGTAAGTACGGGCTAACGGGCTTTCTCAACCCCCTGAACTCGACGGTACGGACCCTTCCTTGATCACGACGGTCCGGACCCTTGATCACGACGGTCCGGACCCTTGATCACGACGGTACGGACCCTTTCTTGATCACGACGGTACGGACCCTTGATCACGACGGTACGGACCCTTTCTTGATCACGACGGTCCGGACCCTTGATCACGACGGTACGGACCCTTCCTTGATCACGACGGTCCGGACCCTTGATCACGACGGTACGGACCCTTTCTTGATCACGACGGTACGGACCCTTGATCACGACGGTCCGGACCCTTGATCACGACGGTACGTGCCCTTGATCACGACGGTACGGACCCTTGATCACGACGGTACGGACCCTTGATCACGACGGTACGTGCCCTTGATCACGACGGTACGTGCCCTTGATCACGACGGTACGTGCCCTTGATCACGACGGTACGGACCCTTGATCACGACGGTACGGACCCTTGATCACGACGGTACGGACCCTTGATCACGACGGTACGGACCCTTGATCACGACGGTACGGACCCTTGATCACGACGGTACGTGCCCTTGATCACGACGGTACGGACCCTTGATCACGACGGTACGGACCCTTGATCACGACGGTACGGACCCTTGATCACGACGGTACGGACCCTTGATCACGACGGTACGGACCCTTGATCACGACGGTACGTGCCCTTGATCACGACGGTACGTGCCCTTGATCACGACGGTGCTCCTGAGTGGTTGGCACCCGTGGACGTCTCATATGGTCGTGGTGTCGTACTCGCGAGGATTTGCGTCGCTAGAGGACTGACACACTCAAGCATACGCCACTACGCATTTTTGCCTCAATCACTGAGCGTCAATATGCAATATATGCCAGTACGCATTTTTACCTCCATCACTGAGCGTCAATATATATCTATATATATATATATATATATATATATATATATATATATAGATATATATATATATATATATATATATATATATGTATGAGAATGTCCAATAGTTTTATGCAGGTTCTGTCCATTTTTGTACATACAGGGAAAAGATAAATTACTGAACTTTCATTTTCACGATTTGTTACATATTGGGGCGTGTATATCACTTGACTGTATTTTCACGGTTTATTTTTCTATGTTCATTTCATTTTCCAGTTGATCGTGTTTCGCCGAACGCCAAGAAGCACAGAGACAACCACCATGCCCCCCCTCACACAAAAGCAATATACTCGCCCATTTGCCACGTAATCATTATTCTTATGTTCCTCCTCTGCCTCGTTCATCTATGTTTCCTCCTTTGGGGGGGTTAGGAGGAGGCTCGTTAATCCCATTTTCTTTTCGTCCGATCCTCCAGTAAACTACAAGTTGTAAAGAACCGAGTGCAAACTGGCACAGATCTTGGCCAAGGATCCGGCCATCGGGCCAGGCGGCGGGGACTAAAGGCCACACAATCCATCTTGAGAGCCACGGGATATTGGTCAAGTAATCTTGCATACTGCCAGATATATAACTCACGCCAGGGTTAGGGGGGAGGTGAGGTGAGGTGGGGGTTATTTTGTGTGTGTGTGTTGTCTTAGGAGGGAAGGCCTGCCCCCTCCCCCACCCCCAGGGTGCTCTGAGGTCGAAAAATGGCAGTGGCAGGGGTGTGTAAGTGTGTGTGTTTGTGTGTGTGTGTGAGTGAGAGAGAGAGAGAGAGAGAGAGAGAGAGAGAGAGAGAGAGAGAGAGAGAGAGAGAGAGAGAGAGAGAGAGAGTACCTCGCCATGGGAAACTAATGGGCCTGCACTGCCCGGCATGCTTCCACAAATACAAAATAGAAGACTCGTTGCTGGAACCGAAAAAAAGGAAAAAAAAATTCTGTAGTATTACGACGGGAGACAGTTTTATGCTTTGCTGAACTGTACGATTTTCTGAGATGAAAATGATGATATATGAAGATCTCTAGTTTCTTTACCATTATTTAATGAAAGTCATCTCCTATGGCGATAATCGCATGTTTACCAAATGGCGTCCTAGCTTCGTCTCTTCGTTGTATATCAACTGACTGTTATATTTCTCTCTTGTGTCTCCCGTGATGATGTGATTATTACACGAAAGTGCACTTGGGAACCCCATCCCATCGTCAAGTGTCCCACTCCATCCCATCGTCTCGTGTCCCACTCCATCCCACCGTCTAGTGTCCCACTCCATCCCAAGTGTCCCACTCCATCCCATCGTCAAGTGTCCCACCCCATCCCATCGCCTTGTGTCCCACCCCATCCCATCGTCTCGTGTCCCACTCCATCCCACCGTCTAGTGTCCCACTCCATCCCAAGTGTCCCACTCCATCCCATTTCCAAGTGTCCCACCCCATCCCATCGTCTCGTGTCCCACCCCATCCCATCGGCCATTATACCAAGATACTGGGAGAAAACGAAATTCCTTTCAGGATTATCTTTCCCTTAAACACAGTCATTTAAGAGGAGGAATGGGCGTGGCTGTCGATAAAGAAGAGAAATTCCTCTTTGGCTTATGGGGCGATGGTGTCCACACTGGGAGACGTTAGCTAGACGGATGACACGCCCTCATCGCTCCCTACTCCTTCCTCCCACCCACAGAAAAAACCCCTGCGCGCTGGATATATTTATTTTTACGGGGCGCGCTCGCGAGGGAAAGTTTTATCTCTGCATTTGGAACGAGATATCTACAGCCTTCTTGTTGGCCTTGTAAAGAGCAAACGATTTTATAGGTTACGTGGCTATCGCCACCAGGATCGAGAATTAGTTTCAGGCAATCTTAAAGAGGCATTTTGCAGTAATTATTATACTGCTCTTTTTAAGCATCAGTAGAGATAAAAATTGTCTGTAGGGATTAAGTATATATATATATATATATATATATATATATATATATATATATATATATATATATATATATATATGTGTGTGTGTGTGTGTGTGTGTGTGTGTATATGCGATTGAAGACGTAATTTTTGCTGTCAATGAGAGGAGAGTTGGATTGCCTAACATGTAATGTGCTTTAGTCAGACTGGTTATGGACGATAGTGCACTGGAAATGATTGTGTTCATCACATTATTCTACCTCATGTGTGCCGTGGTTTGGTTATGTGGGGAGAGAGAGAGAGAGAGAGAGAGAGAGAGAGAGAGAGAGAGAGAGAGAGAGAGAGAGGGTATGTGGAGGAGATGTAATTGAATGAGCAGGCAGTGCTCATAGTAAGCTGCGTGGCAAAACCGTGAGGAAAACATTATAAATGACAATTTTTTGGATGGAATATAAATAATATCATTTTTTTTTCTGATAATGGAGCAATGTAGAGGCAAGTTGAAATGTACCATGACAAAGAAAACTATTGCCTCTTATTTTTCTTAAGTGTTTTAGAGAGGAAAGGGAAATACAATAACCGGCTGTGTATGTATGGACTGGTCTCACAACCGGATGGTTCTGACCCACTTCATGGATGCCAGCCACACATTTGAATTAAGATCTATTTAAAATTCAGTGTTGTCGAGCCTTTGAGTAATGAAAACGAATTATTCATGCACGCCAGGAAATCGTCGGGAGGGGGGTAACTATTGTATTTATGATAACTTGTCATGTCGTATTATAAGGTCAATGATATCGGCCCAGTGTTTCGCAGCGAGGGGTGACGTTCTCGGTGATGGTGCGCGGGGGGAGAAAAAAAAAAAAGAGAAAGAGGCTCTCGCTTATTTTGCATGACAACGACAACAATAGGGACGGTATTGAGACACAGTATTGAGGTGATTATGTCAGGAATAATATTGCAGCTTGTATCTGGCTAGCAGGCAGGCAGGCAGGCTGGTTGGCTGTGTTTCATCATGCCACCTCTATTGCACTGAATGTCCAGTGTTCTCCATCACGTCCTCTTGTGTTCTATCGCGTCCGCTGTGTTCCGTCGAGTGCCTTGCGTCCCACAGCGGGACTCTGTTCCAGGACGATGGAACAAAACATGTTAACAAAAAGATATTAACTCACTCTCTCTCTCTCTCTCTCTCTCTCTCTCTCTCTCTCTCTCTCTCTCTCTCTAATATATATATATATATATATATATATATATATATATATATATATATATATATATATATATATAAATGTGTGTGTGTGTGTGAAATTACAAAGGCATCACCTTAAGAATGTGATACACACTAGATAGATCAAAGGAAACTTTTCACTGCATTACTCTCTGGCTGCGTCATCCACTTCAGCTGTGTCAGCTTTGCTAACGGCATTGCAGCTATCAGTTGCACAAATGTCATGGATGTAATCAAGTTCTGTTAATTCAAATCCAAACATTTTATTCACACAAAATATTGTCCTCCCTTTCACTGGAAAATATCTATACAGGCAGGCAAATGGAATCATTAAAAATATTTTTGATTCAAGCTTTATACATAGTAAATAAAGGGAGGGAGGGGATGGGGGGGAATGTATATTTCCTAAAAGTCTGCAGTTCAGCTGGAATTTGAGTTTACATTACAAAGGAAAAGGAAAAACCAGTCATCTAGCTGTAACGACGAGATATATTATGACAGTAATTCAATTATTCAATAAAGCTATATCATTTTTTTTTTCTCTCATGTTGTAGCGCTTAGCGTTCCTGACCGTGACGCATTCACGGGCCGTCTCGGGTCGAGCGCCGAGGTTCGACTCCTGGTTGCGGTAGTCGGTCCACAGTCAGTCCAGCTGTTCATCCCCAACCCGAGGGGTTGGTCGATAAAATGGGTACCTGGCTTAGGTTAGGGTATATATATATATATATATATATATATATATATATATATATATATATATATATGTACAGGCTTACCCATCTTACCTGTCAATCTCAGATGCTTCCTAATTTCTCCTCTTTTTTAAAGCCAGATTTGACCACTTTGTTTACTTCCCACATTTCTTCAAATTCATGGTTGCTGTACATTTTTTTTTTACTGTTTCCTTCTGTCGTGGGCATTCCTTCTCTCTCTCTCTCTCTCTCTCTCTCTCTCTCTCTCTCTCTCTCTCTCTCTCTCTCTCTCTATATATATATATATATATATATATATATGTATTGATTGGGTATGAGGGCTAGGATTACTCTCCTCTTATCAGATGACCTCCTCATACACCATCAGCTCTCGTCTCCTGTCTGGCTATCCCATCTACAGTCACTGTGTATCACTCACCTCATCAGGTAATCATATTCACTCACCTCGTTTCGCAAGCCTTCTATATACAGTTTCTAATCGTCTCTTCTCTCGTCTTTCTTCTCTTTCAACTCTCCTAAGTCAGTCTTCTCCCACAACAGCTTCTCCTTCAGCCAGGCTTTTGTCTCTTATGCAAAACTAGAAACGTGTTCTACACTACGCTCCTCTTCTTTTAGTCTCCATCACCAGTTTCGTTCCTCAACTTCACCAATTTTTTGCCATCTTCCCCCCCCCTCCCCGGTTTATTTTCCAGGATAGAAATCCCTCACTGGCATATATATATATACGTATGCCTGGACTATCAGCACTGCTCTCCCTCATTAATATTCTGGCTCGAGTCTTGCTAACCAGTCTTTTGTACATAAATTTTCATCGTTAAACTTCTTCGTTAGTCTTCGTAAGCGAATTTTATTCAAGCATTCTTTTCCGTGAGGATTTATATTTTTTCTTCTGTTTTTTCTCTCTCCTCCACTTCCCAATCTAGTTACCTTCATCAGTCTATCGGAGCCTATCTTCCTCATCAGACTTTTTATTTTCCGCCAGTCATTTTAAGTCAGGTTTTTTTTTTTCCTTTTTAAAGTTTATTCACCTCGTGAGTCTTCCTTACTTAGTCTTTCCAGCTTGGCCTACCCCTTGGTAGCCTTACCCACTTGATTCTCTCAGAGAGGCTTTTCCCTACAACTCATCTTCCTTCCAGTAGATTTCTCCCACCACCTACCCCTCAGCGTCACTCACCCCAGCCAGTCTCCCATCCCACCCTGGTGACCAGCATCCATCAAGACGTCTAGCTCGTTCCCTCAGCTCATTCACCCAACCTACCCTTTACCCGTCTTGCTTGCTTTTTCCAGTCTTTCTCAGTCGATCTGACCAGTAAGTAAGTTAGTCTTTCCCATCCAAGGTCTTCCCTCAACTTGTCGTTTCCCCCTAGCCTGTCCGACGATCCTCCATCTTGCAAGAACCACTCATGTATAAATCTCCCGCGAAATGAACAAGATTAGTGTAGCTATCGTCTTATGGGGGCCAAAAAAAGAAAGAAAAAAATTGCTCAGCTACGTGAAAGCTTATGGGTTCTTTTGATCACTGCTATGTCGTCTATTACGATAGACTCCGTTCTACATATGGCTGATAAAGAAGAAAGAAAAAAAGAGTTACATTTAACGCTTCACATATAACCTTCCATTCTTTTCCGCGACGATCCAAACTATGAAATTCTAAAAATCTACAAAACTACGAAGATTATTTTATCTACTCACTCACTCACTGTGCGCCAGACGGCGTCAGATATTCCCTGCTACATTTATGTGATCATTTTTCCAAGCATTTTCTTATCTGAGAATGAGTTTGAGGATACCTCTCTGCAGTGTCAGGGAAGCGAGGACGACTGATATATATATATATATATATATATTTGAACAAATTCCCTAATCCCTCCTGACCTTTCCTGCCCAAGTTTTAGTGAAACATTGTTGTCGCTTGCCACACAGGCTAATTCAGAACTGAATAGAAAAAGGGTTTCAAGTCTGATCTCTCACACAGCTGGGATGGATGGACGGATCCAAGTGGTATATAAAGAAATTTTAGGATATAAGAAAACCAAGTTTTTTGGCCACATTGGGTTAGGATCGACATGCCTCTATAGACGTGTGAAGAAAATCGTGCAAGAAATAAATAGACATTGTTTTTGGACATGCCTCTAGACTTGTGAAGAAAATCGTGCTAGAAATAAATAGACATTGTTTTTTGGTTGTGATTGCGACAAGAAAAGAAATGAAAGGTGATAAATGAATTATTCCTTCTGTTCTCCCTCAAGGGATGAAGATGATTATGTATTCAGATTAAATTTTTTTTTTTTCAAATTTGTTTTCGTTAAATTGAGTGAATGATGGTCTGTGTGATGGTCTCCTTTTCATAATTCTTCGTTCATCCACAATGACATTTCGTAAATGATACGGGAGATAAATGTTTTTTTTTTGTACTCACAGCCACGTTGAGTCTGTATTGAAAATGTGTATGTGGGGTTTTTTTTTTGAATGATCTCCAACACCTGAAGATCTCCAACACCTGAAGTAAGGTGTTACAAGATATGTCGTGCGTGGTTGTGGTTATGAATTGACGACTTGAAACGACACTTGACAACCCTAAAGCCCAAAAGTAACTGACCAACCCACCCGACTCAATGCAAAGTAATTCATTTTCTTTAATAAACCATTACCCTTCTGACGTATGATTTCTGCATGTTTACGAAAAAAAAAGAGAAAAAGAAACAATATAAGTCTGTCTCCTTTTTTTGGGAAATGTGTTAGAGAAACAGAAGCTGTTGACGACGAAGTAAAATGGATGGCTGCCTTTCCGCATATATTTTTTTTTTCAATATGCGAAAGGTAGAATTTAAAGCAGGTCTCAAGGACCCTTTCCTTTGGACAACGCATTTTAAACGTTCTGGTTTTTTTCTTTAACTGGTTGTGAGTAATGATAATGTAATCATGACCTCTTGTAGACATTGATGGTTCTGCATGAATCATTTTGTTCTCTGCTTTTGTTTCAAGTATAGACAGACCAATCGCATGTCACTCAAACGAAATTCTTAATCTACGTGGCACATAATGCTAACTTCCAACCCGTCATGTGCAAAGTCTTTTTATTCTACTACATCTTGTAACAACAGGGGAACCACTACGATATTTATCCTTACTTTTGATGTCATCTTTTGATCGTGTTTCTTAAGGATGAGTTGGCAACTGTGCCTTCCCATCATTGTATTTCTGATGGGCCACGAGGCCTCGCTTTTTCTTTGTTCTCTCTTCAGTGAGAGAATGATTATCTTGGCTTAGTATTAACCTGGTTGTGGTGCATTATACATGACAGCTTGAGAGCGTGGGTGTCAGCGAACGAGGCCACTTCTCTGTCTGTTCCTGGCACTACCTCGATAACGCGGGAAGTGGCAAGCAGGTATGGAAAGAAATTAAAAATATAACTCGTCTCTCTCTCCCTGGTTCGAATCCTGGGATGGGCAGTCAGCCCACGAGCCAACCCTTTGGAGCTGTCGATGAATGTGGGCCGCCCATGCCGTCTTATCTACCATTGAACTGTATGAAAAGTATATTTTCGATCTGTTTCATATAACGGGAAGCAGACAGCCACTAATTGTTTGTTGTGTAATGCTTGCGGGAAGTGTGTATTTCTATGTAACCTTCCTTGGAACAGAGTCTGTTTCCCTCCTTTGTCTTGGAACAGAGTCTGTTGCCCTCCTTGTCTTCGAGAAAAGGACTCCACGCAGTGTGTGGTTGAGTATTTAGTAGGGGGGGTTTATTTTCCCATTGGAATCTCTGTCGGAAATAGATCTCTGTCTCTCTCTCTCTCTCTCTCTCTCTCTCTCTCTCTCTCTCTCTCTCTCTCTCTCTCTCTCTCTCTCTCTCTCTCTCTCTCTCTCCATTCACGTCAAAATTCGATTACTTTCGAGAAAAGTTTGACTTATCCCTCAGTTTCGTTCCCGGTTACTACGGGCATGAAACATGTCTGTCAACGTACTCATATTCATCTTGTGTGCTCGAGCAAACAGCTGCATGCTTCTACACCACTGCATGACTTATGGAGAGAGAGACTCAACTCCCCCATTTACGTAGTCTCTAGGATCATATGACAATCAGCGGCTGAGGGTTAATTAAGACATGCCACACCATACTTGAAAACATAAAATACCAGAATTCGTCACCATACAAACACCTATTGAATACACACCGGTTCATCTACACACCCCTCTCTCTCTCTCTCTCTCCCAGCAGTCGCTCGTATAGCATCCTCATCTGAAGTTGTGGGCGTTGGGAGATATATGAGTGGAGGGGATGGATGCTGAAGAGTGCGGCGGGGGTTAAAGCTTTTCACATCTACTTGGAGGTTGGTGGTTAGTTATGGAGTAAGTTGGGTGAGGGAAGGGGACTTAGCTCGCTTGTGTTCTTGCCTGGGATTGATTGCCGAACGTGTGAGGTTGGGTTGTATGGGGAAGGACCTCGGTTTCATTGTGGAGGTCTCGAATGACTGTGGTTGCCGTGCTGCCGGTGACTGTTCCGAGTGCTCTGTTCTGTGTGGTATGAAGCGTCATCATGTTTGCTCTTAAAGGGTGGAAGAGCAGGCAGGTGAGGTTTGGTTAAGGGTTGGAGTGGATGATGGATTGTAAATAGAGGACACTAAAAGAGAATTTTCCTTGTGCACATCTGGTGCCAGAGAGTGGTCTGTGGGCATTTAGTTTGTGTCTAGCTTTTGCCTTGATGTTTTTTTTTCTGGTATGGGGAGTGAATGTCATTTATGTGACGATGGGAATAGTTGATATGTGATTTTGAAGACGTCTCTGGAGACGCAGACGTTCTGTTCTCGGGTTAGCCATTGTTGTATCATGTATTGCTGTGTGTTATTTATTGCTATCGTGGTGTCGGGACGTTGCCATGTGAGTGTCAGGTCGTCTGCATATGAAAAGACTTTCATGTTTTGGTTTCCTGAAGGTCAAAGGGGAACTCGTACAGCAAGAGATCAAAAAGAGAGTTGGCGAAAGATGTGTTCCTTGGGGAACTGTATGATAAAGTTGAAGGGATTTAGAGATCAGGTCATAAGTCATTGTCGTATCCATGGGTCGGCCTCGTCTTCCCGAAGGACTGGACTGTCATGTTCACATGGCCAAGTAAAAGGTTTCGTGACTTTCCTCAGAAGAGATCTTCTTCAAATGATGCTGGTGGGGAAGAATTACAGGCAGCCAAGTAATCACCGAGATGTTCTAAATTACTGATGATATTTTTTTCCCCCCCTCAGTGTAGCATATCTCCAAATGTCCTCATCTCAAGACGTAATCTCCGGTTATGTTACGGATTTTGACTTTTAAGTCCCCGACCTATCCCACGTACAAGTAGGCCCTGAACAAATAGATTGAAACAAAAAATCCTATAGCGAGAGAGTATATCTTCATAAGCCCAGATTAGTGGGGTTTTTTCCTTTTGTCTCCCATTTCTTTATTTACCATAATCCTTAAAGACTTTAGGACCCCAAAGACCAGAGGATGTATGGTGAAGGAAGAGGGTTTTCACCAACCTTACAAGTTTTCAGAATGTTTCCACTTTGTATATCGTAACGTACGGTTCGAATTCTGGCTCTGTGGACCTCTACGGGGCGACCGACGTCGAACCCAAGAAACATACGCTCTATCCTCCTGCCAGGGTATTCATACACCCGGAGAACCTCCCTCCCTCCCTCTCTGGCCCACCGAACGTTCTCTCTCTCTCTTTGGCCAGGGAGTGAGAATAGTCGTCCGTAGAAGACTGGTTCTGTGCTGCAAAATTGGCTGCTGCTGCTGCTCTCCCTCCTCCTCCTCCTCCTTGCCCTACCTACCTACCCCTGCCTCGCCTTTATCATAACGTTACGAGGTACGATAGAATCTTGCTTGGTTCCCTCCTTTCCCCCCCCAACTCCCCTCCCCTCCCCATAATTTTCATTACTTTTTTACAACTTTCCCTTGAGCTCTTGAGGGTAAACTTTAGGGTTGGAGGTTGAAGTTACAGGGTTGTGGGGGCAGCCCAGGTAGGAATTATGACTAGGGAGGAGAGAGAGAGAGAGAGAGAGAGAGAGAGAGAGAGAGAGAGAGAGAGAGAGAGAGAGAGAGAGAGGATTGGAGGGAGGTAGAGTTGGTATAAAATGATGTAGTGAGTGAGTGAGGGGGGGGGGGAACTGTGAGGAAATATGATGGAAGGAGGGAGAAGAAAAAGTGAGGGGGGGGGGGGAAAGAGTGAAGGGAAATGTGTTAGAGGGAGGAAAGATTCGCAGGTACGTTAATTGAAGAAGGGTGGGTGAAAATGATGGAATGAGGGAGGGAATTGAGGGAGATAACAAATTGAGGTGGGGGGAGAGGGTTTATGGTTTTAGGGAGGGAATAAAAACCAGGTAAGGAGGCCCGAGGTCGTGAGGGGAGAATTGTGATGGAAGGAATGGTGGTCCAGAAAAAAGTGATGGGAAAAATGTAAAGTTGGCGCTGAGGGTATAGTGAATGAGAGAGAGAGGGAGAAGGAAGGTGCCATATCATGATGGAGTGTTCTGAGGGAATATGGTCGGAGGGAGGGTAACTGAGAGGGGAGATGGAGGAAGCGGCTGAATGAATTATATATGGAGGGATGGAGACCGAAGGATTACACGGAGGAGAGAAGGATGGGTTTGAGGAAAACATGATGAAGGAAGGGGGAAGGACCGAGAGGGTACGGTGGGGAGGGTGGTGGCCGAAGGAACACCCAGTGAAGAAGGAGGGAGTGAAGGGGACGTGGATAGTGGGAGGGAATAAACATGATGACAGGATGGGTGGAGAGGGTTGAAAGAGAGGAATTGAATGAGTGGAGTGGGGGGGAAATAATGTGTGTGAGAGGAGGTTAATGGGGTTCAGAGGGCTCAAAGGAGAGGAATGAGGGTTGAGGACGTTCACGAGAAAGAAATGGAAAGAAGGGGGTGAAGTGAACGAAATCAGGTCAACTGGGTTAAGTTAGAGGAATGAGGAGGAAGGGCTAAATGAGAGGAATGAAGAGGAAGGGGTAAGTGAGAGGGATGGATTGAAGGGAATTAAGAAAAAGTTATGTTTAGGAAAGAATTGGATAATAGGAACTAAGAATAAAAAAGTGATAATCGACCGAAGGGGTTAAGAATGAAGAATGAAATAATGGAGGATAGATCACAGGAATAATAGGATGCGGGACAAAGAGTATTAGAGTGAGAGGAAGAGGGCAAATGGTGGATTAAAGGGGATAAAGAAAAAAAAATATTAGGGTGAGGGGTAAGATATAATTGACCGAGTGAGGGGGAGATGGGGTGAGTATGGTGACTGGTGGTCTCGTATGACACACACACACACACACACACACACACACACACACACACACACACACACACAAACAAGCAACGTTGTGTCTGGTTAGGATCTACATAGGCGACCTCCTCCAGCAAGTAGCATATACTGTTGATATAAGCGGTGAACGCTACGCGCTAGTCCTCCCTCTTAGGAAAATCTCACGGGTAGGTCTCCTCTTCCTCCTCCTCCTCTTCCTACTCCTCCTCCTTAGCTTGCCTGCTCACCCTGCTAACTCGAAGCTGTAACTCTTCCTAGAAATCTGTTTACTGTTAATTAGCTAATTACGTATGTTACTTTCTAGGGCCTCATCATTGTTGTATACCTCCATTGTCAATTTTCTCAATGATGTAAATGGTATGAGTTCAGATGCATCGTTTTTATGTAAAATCATACGTTGTAATTTTCTCAATGATGTAAATGGTATGAGTTCAGATGCATCGTTTTTATGTAAAATCTTACGTTGTAATTTTCTCAATGATGTAAATCTTATGAGCTTAGGTGAGCCTTTTTTCATTGTAGATTTCCGTGTAGTGAGCTTAGATGAGGGGCCCCCAACCCCCCTTTTTTTTTGTACGTGATTTTTAATGTGATTGTAATGCGATAGTGACCAGGTTTGAAGATAATAGTACAGCGCCTGGTTCGCTGGGTTGTGATGCATAGGGTTTGCGGTTCAAACGTTTACAAATATATATCTTTCTTTCTTTCTTTTAAACTATTCGCCGTTTACCGCATTAGCGAGGTAGCGTTAAGAACAGAGGACTGGGCCTTTTTTTGGAATATCCTCACCTGGCCCCCTCTGTTCCTTCTTTTGGGAAAAAAAAAAAAAAATATATATATATATATATATATATATATATATATATATATATATATATATATATATATATATATATATATATGACGATCATTTGCATGACAGGATACACACACATATACACAGTACCAATGAATATTTATTAACCCTCTTCAGAGCCTGCGTTTTACAAACTCACTGATCATGAAATTTGGATTTTTTTTTCGTTAATTGAACACGATTCCCAACAGTGTATACATTAGCATGGAAACAGCCACGCCTCACGTGAATGATGGTGGTGAGTGCATGTGTGGGGGGGGGTGTGTTTTGAGCAGGTACCAGTGGAATTTAACTCGAATTCTTTCTTTTTTTTTTTCTTCTTTATCTTTTCCTAGAAATCATCGGGAAAAATAAATAGAAAAAAATTCGGTCGTGTGGGTTATAGAATAATTACGGCAAAGAAGAGGCTCAGTTTTCCTTCGTAAGCGAAACCTTAACATTTATGAAATGTTTTTTTTTTATATAATATTTTGATGTACAAAAAACTAGCAACGGATTGTGTAGAAACATTTAGTATTCTAGTTTTATTAGTTAGATGTATATAACAAATTTGATTTTTTGTTTTGTGTAGAATACGAAAAATTCTTTTTATTATATTTTAATCGTCTGAAAACAGCACGAGGTTTTATATCATTAACCTTTGTTCACTGGCATTCTCACACAAGTTATTAAAGACAGACTTGACGTCTTGAGGTAACGGATATTCTAAGTTCTCACCGAAGTTTAGAATACGCTCATCACCCGGCTGAATCTTCCATTCCACCAAGCACCAGTGTGAAAGATGTATGTATATCCAGGTGGCTGGAGACGAAGCCATGAATATCTTACATGACTATTGACTGGAGGCACAGGGCTCCCATCTGGCGAGGAGTGTGTCAGGCTGGTTTTACGTGGGGGGGGTTCCTGAGAATACTGTGGTCAAGTGAAAGATTCATGAAAGGGGAGGAGGGGGAAAAGGAAATAGCACTAGGGTACTAGGATGCTCGGGGGGTTTCGGCAATAGGATGCTAGGTCTCAGCCAAGTGCATGGGAGTAATTGTGGAGTGAAGAAAGCCACCATGAAAGGAGACATGATTGGGCCCATGACGAGGGTATCTGTAGTAGCCATGCCCTTCCTTGTGACAGACGTAATAAAGTTGGTATATTCATGTCCTATGGACAATGTTGTCCTCAACGACTGAGCTCACGAATACAGCATGAATCCCTCCCTACCATACGTTAGATATAGAAAAAAGATATGAAAAAGATAATGATTAACTCAGATCAGAGGTGCTTCTGATTTATCAAGCAATCATACCACTTTTGGTAGAACAAACGCCGATTGTTTGCTCTCGTGTTTGACGTGTGTAAAATATATCGTCGTATCTCTTTACATAGGATACTACTGAGTGAGGAAATATTTGCGTTGCCCTAAAAACTATATAAACAGTTTGATATATAATGATCCGTCTATCTTTCCTTACATTTCGTTTCGTTATGGCTCTTCCTGTTGATGTGAATGATTGAGATGAATTGATAACGAGTGATTGAATTCCGGCCTGCCGTTCGGCTGAAAAATATACCGTTGAGATAATGCAGGGCCGGGAGGTCGACTATCGCAGCTTGTTCATTGGTGATAAGCGGGTCATAGGTCAAGGCGGGGTGAGACATTTCTACGCTTTGGATAAGCACTTGAGTGAGGTGTGCCTACGCAGTACAGGAAGTTTTACAGAGCCTCTTCTGTGGTTAAGCCATTGGAAGGTGGCGATACGTTGAACATTAAGGGATGAATGGTTCACATTTGGACGGGGTGCTGTGTGGCATTGTGGTTGATACACATTATGTATCTAATGGTGAACATTGGTTGAGTTACAGTGATACAGTTGACATCCACACACAGCTAGGAGAAAACTGAGGTATATGCTTGTTTCGCTGGGCGCTTGTTCATGGCTTGGTTAGGTTACATTAGGTTGGGCTAGGCTAGGTTAGGTTAGGTTAGGTTAGGTTAGGTATAGGACTATTCTTGTATATATATCTGTACGAGGACTGATTGGTGCTAGGCATTCTATGGTGGTCACTTACGTATAGCTGTATCTATCTCGCTCTTGTCATCACTCTATCTCTCTCTGGCTGTTTAAGGTCGCCTACGCCCTTATGCATGGCTATATCTGTCTCACTCTTTCTGTCACTCTGTCTGTCTGGCGGCATAGGTCTCCGACGCCCTACGGATGGATGGCTATAACTTTCTCGCTATATTCATCCCTCTATCTGCCTGTTCTAGGTCGCCAGGACAACTGTCTCCCGTAGGGGAGGGAGGGAGAGAACCGTTCGTAACGTCCGTGTTCCTAAGCTCTCTCGATGTAAGGTGGAAGTGTTAGGAGTCTTGCTATATCGTTAGGGAGGGAGGGAGTCAGTCTCGGGCCCAGGGCGATAGGTCTCACGTCATCTACTCGCCTTTGTTTACTCCAGGTGCACCACGTCGTCCCACATGTGTGTCAGACTGTCTCTCTCTCTCTCTCTCTCTCTCTCTCTCTCTCTCTCTCTCTCTCTCTCTCTCTCTCTCTCTCTCTCTCTCTCTCTCTCTCTCTCTCTCTCGTTGTACTATATTCTTTTTTTCCCGTTCCGCTTAGCACACGTACCCTTCCATCACATTACATTAATCAAATGCTTTATTTTTGCAAATATATATATATATATATATATATATATATATATATATATATATATATATATATATATATATATATGTGTGTGTGTGTGTGTGTGTGTGTGTGTGTGTGTGTGTGTGTGTGTGTGTTTTTTCTTTCCTTCTTTTTCCATTTTTTCTTCCCACTCTGGCGTTGCTTTTCCTATCTTTATTCTGAAGTGTGAGTGTGTGATGAACCGGATGTTGGAAAACAATTTGATTTATGCCTCCTGAATTTGAAGTGGGGAAAGTGATGCTTTTAACTGTGCCGGGTTGAGCTCACATTCAAATTGACCAGGATGAAATGTGGCACAATTTACGCAGAGCTTTGGAGGTGGTGCGTGTGAACATCTGTATAGGGTAATTAACCCACGTTGTTAATTGGCAAGCTGGAGAGTAGATGTAAGGAACTGAGGTCCTTATTTCCAATCTCTGGGACATATTGCCATTCCCAATTTTGGGTGGATTTGCTTCACCCCTTCTCAGATGACCCTACTCATTCCGTGACATCTCTTTTTAAAGTTTAAGAGTCCTCGTATCTGACCATAATAATACGTGGTATGTCGTAAAAGCTGTACGATCCTGGACGATGTTGACGTCCGAGGTTTCCTTTCGAAGGTTGTCTGAAATCACCGTGATGAGAATAGATTCGTGGTGCCCGTTACACATCCCAGTGTGCTACAGTCCAGCTGGAATAATTCATCAGTCTAGATGGATTCCATCACATTCTAACGCAAATGCGAAATGATTCTGTATCGAACTGGAAACTCAGGGTATCGTATATCATCTCTGATGTCTCTGTATAACAGAATATCATGTGATTATATGTTTTAACGCGTATTTCAACCATATGTATATCATATATCGTACCTCAGCCATATATCGTATTTCAGCTGTATATGTTATATGATAATGTTCTCGGTTCATGTTATCAGTGAACACACACACCCACACACACACACACACACACACACACACACACACACACACACACACACACACACACACACACACACACACACACATATATATATATATATATATATATATATATATATATATATGTCGTCTATATTTTCTATCTGGTGTTTCGTGACCTTATCATGTATAATCTTGTATTTGAACCTGCGCTGAGGACCTGTTTACGTATAGATAGATATTCGCCACGATCCTACATTACTGATGAAAGTTGCAATTGAGAAGAATCCTCCTCTCCATGAGTAAAGCACAGGTGTCAGTGTCATTTGCTTAATTACATGTCACTGACACAGAAATCAATGAATGATCATTTCTGATCCTCCCTGCCTCCCTCCTCATCTTGTGCTGAGTGAGACTCGCATATTTAGTTTTACGACTTTAAAATCCCTTTTAAGCTTTGAGCTGGGAGGGAGGGAGGGAAGGAAGGAAGGAAGAAGTAGAAGAAGGGTTGGTTGGAACCGAGATGATGATGATGATGATGATGATGGTGATGAAAAGGGGATGGAATAGGAAAGGAAAAAAATTAGCTCAAGGGTTGATGGGTAGAGACAGGGTGCGAGAGAGAGAGAGAGAGAGAGAGAGAGAGAGAGAGAGAGAGAGAGAGAGAGAGAGAGAGAGAGTCTAAGGGACATTAAGTGTAACTTGTTGGAGTTGGAGAACAGTGGGAGGAAAGGGAGTGGATTGAAGGCAGAGTTCAAGGATTTGGAGGCATAACAGGCAAGGGGTCTGAAAACATACAGGAGTTGTAGGGTAGGAGGTAGGAGGCCTCCAGATGTTAACGATGTGGAGAGTTGAAGTGTGTAGAGGGGAATGGGGAGGATGTTGGAGGTGAAGGATGGATGTGGGGTAGAGAGAGAGGGACGATAGGTGATGATGAAAGATATCTACTTGGGCCAACCCTGTAATTCACCTGCTTGCTGACATATTATTGCCTCTATTACATTATATATATATATATATATATATATATATATATATATATATATATATATATATATATATATATATATATAGATATATATTGGAAAGGATCACAATTTAGCGCGTGATCAAGTATATTCCAATGAGTCCAAAGGGGAAAGTGAAACACGATAAGTTCCCAAGTGCACTTTCGTGTAATAATCACATCATCGGGGGAGACACAAGAGGAATTATAACAGTCAGTTGATATGCAACGAAGAGACGTAGCTAGGACGCCGTAGGAGTCCCGTCTATCGTTATAAGGCACCTGCAGCACTCAGGAAGCAAGCCACGTCCGCCGGTCGGGACCACAGGGCATCACAGTGATATTCTCGTGCTTATACTCTCAAACCATCATGAATGTTGGGACTCGTAGAGAAATATTTTTGTCTTGTAGACACTCCCAGTATCTACATATTTTATCGTCTGTTTCTCTTTATTCTTCTCTCCTCCTTTTCTCACTGTTCTGTCTTCCTCGCGTACCTTTTAATTTTTTCCCTGATCTCCAGTTTCTGACTGCCACTTTCCCCACGTGTTTCATATTCTTTTTTTTTTTTGTTTTATTTTTTTTTCATAGTATGGCAACTGTCTCCCTTTACTTGATATTCTGTTTTATTCTATTCGTATTCATTGTCACTGCCATCCCTCCATCTCGGTCCGGAGTAGCGGGTTTGCCCACACAATTCCATGTGTCTTCTCTCCTCACAAAGGAGCGCTTGGGTATTGTAGAACAGCAAGGGAGGAAATGGGTCATTACACGCTGTTTATTGTAATGGATGACGTGTGTGATATATACAGAGCTTGATGAAGAGGCAGCAGAAAAAAGCAGATGCTTAATTAGACTAGGATTCTATTCTTTACTTTTTATTTAGGGTGTAAATGACTTCATTCGAGAACTTCGTTCAAATGTAATTACGAAATGTAGTCGTGGTGGTGTTGTTGTTTTTTTTTTTAATTACTTGTGTTCGTAAGGCGTTCCATATATGGACAGTCTTATTAAAGGAAAAGTACTTGGCTTAATTTGAAGTGGAATGGATACTTTTTAGTTTGTAATCCATTGCCACGGCTGATGTAGATCTAGACGGCTTATTTGATGAAGGGTTTCGAAGCCTCTGATGATTTTGAATATGGGAATCGAACATTTTCTGATCTCCTTTAGATTAGGAAGCCAAGGTCGCCAAGATGGTTTGTAGGACTTGTTTCACAGTTCTGGATAATCAGGGAAGTGCCTCGTCCATGGAGTACGTTCGTCTCTCTCTCTCTCTCTCTCTCTCTCTCTCTCTCTCTCTCTCTCTCTCTCTCTCTCTCTCTCTCTCTCGTCTGGTGTTGAAATTACACATGAGAGAATAGAGATTTTTAGTCAGTAAAGACTTAAGGCCACACACACACACACACACACACACACACACACACACACACACACACACACACACACACACACACACACCCATCAAATGCTTTGACAGTGTCACAAAAGCCTCGACGAAAGACGCACCCAATTCCCAATCAAAGAACAAGAGATGCGTCACGTAGATTAGATTAAGTGCTGTAGCTATCTGTAGTAGATCTGCTCGTTATGTACACCCTCAGGTCTTCCATTATCTCCGTACATCCCATGTACTCCACTCTCCTCTTCCCTGGTGTTACCCTCCCCCAAACGTATTCACATCCTTCACCCTGTTTCCCTCATCCTTCTGTCGTGGGTGGGTCTATCCTCCTCCTCTCCTGTCCTATCCTCTGACAAGTGATGCCGAAGGTGGCTGTTTTATATTCATGGAGTTTCTAAAAACCTGATGATCAGAAAATGTTTAAACTGGTCTTTTACGTAGCCCTTTTTTTTTTTCTCTCTCTCTCTCTCCACACCCGAAACTCTGAAATGAATGAGAGTTAGAAGGTTGAAACTATTTTCTTGACTTGAAACATCACGTGGTGTTTTCTCTACAAGAGTCTTGCTGATATTTCACCTTAGTGACGACGTATTTAGTGATTCATGGCGTTGTATTAGTGATTCATGAGAGAGGATAAGATCACCTTTCACATCAGAGAGGGAGAGAAAAAAAACGACAACATTGAATGCGTGAAATTCTTGTGTGTTCTGGTACTCGCGTACATTTGCAGGAAACAAAAGGTGTAACGTTTACCTTATTTATCATTACCTTATGGCTGAATTTTTGTGTGTGAAGGAGTCTTTGGTGGCTTCACATGACCTTTCTAAAGGCTCCTGCAGTCCAAGGCTGCGCCGCTTCCAGTAGCAGGGAAATGTAGACTACTTTAGAGTGAGAAGTTCTTTGGAGAGATTGTACTCTTCGTCATATAGCCTCGAGCTGGCCGAGTCCCGTAATACCGAGCAGTTTATATATATATATATATATATATATATATATATATATATATATATATATATATATATATATATATATATTTATATATGTATGTATGTATATGTATATACGCTTGAGGTTTAAGAGATTCATCACCAGTAATGCATAACTGTAGAAGCACTTCAGACCCACGCTGATCAAACGGGTAATTACAAACAGGAAATTTTAAGATGAATTTTAGCGACGTCTCTTCAACTTAGTAACAGAATAGATTAAATAACGGAAGAGGAACTGCTCATGAATAATGTATTTGCTGTACGGTAAAAATTTCCATGGTAACTGTTGTGGATCAAATTGCTGATGAGGAAGTGGGTACCGAGAAAAAGAGACAGTGAAATGCGAGTGGATGTGTCCGTAGAGTTTTGGGAACTTAACGTGTTTCATTTTCCCCGTGGACTCATAGGAATATATATATATATATCCCGGTTGTTTTTTTTAGATCAGTAACTCATTAATTTTGTATTTTCACATTACACCTCCAGCTGTTCCGCCAGTCTATCTAAGCATCTCTCTAGCACTTCCTTGATAATGATGATGATAATGATAAGGATAATTATGATAATGATAAGAAGAAGAACTAGAGGAAAAAGAAGAAAGAAATGAAGAAGAGAAGAAGAAGAAGAAGAAGAAGAAGAAGAAGAAGAAGAAGAAGAAGAAGAAGAAGCAGAAGAAGAACTAGAAGAAAAAGCAGAAGAAATGAAGAAGGAGAAGAAGAAGATGAGGATAATCAATATTTTCACCTCTGATACCCCAGTCATAAGCATTAGCGTCAGCCCGGCCATCTTGGCACAACTCTTCATTTCGTTCTAACGTATCTCACTTTCCTCAACCTCCTCAGCTGATGATCCTCTCTCATCGCTTGAGGCGCGTCTTTCGTACCTTTAATTCCTCGATCACTAATCCTTCCAGACTGTCATTGACCTCGTGTGTGTGTGTGTGGCGATCCGAGAACCTTTTTAGGTTACTTCTGTCGACGGTTTCTAAAGAGATGTTACACTCAGATCTTATCTCCTCTGTGCCTCGTTCATTTAAGGTGGGTGGTAACTGCTTTTATTATATCTTAACATAATTTCTGATGCTCGAATTTGGGTTCTTAAGTTGGTCGAGCGTCGGGTGGATTCGTATGTGGTGCGAGTACTCACAGGATCGATGCATGTGAGAGTAGGATTCGAACGCTTTATATTGCTAATCACAATACCCTTGTTCATGGGTTCATTGTCACTAGTTGTCCT
>NC_092261.1:10110196-10112696 GCF_036320965.1 Panulirus ornatus | reverse complement strand
ATGAATCAACTCGTCTATCTTGTCATTGCCATGGATTTCAGGTAATAACCATTGGTTCAGTTATTCTCAAATGCTAAAGTAGAGTGTTTTCAAGTTTCTGGTCTAGGTATTCTAAGGAGCGTTGTCTCGAGTTCCTTCTGCTTGACATAAAGGTTCAAGACGACATTTAAGTAACCTTCTCGCCATGACCAAGGTCTGTGGTCTCTCTCATCCAATACTCTGTCAGCCTAGTAGATTTCCAGCTACGCATTTTATCGATCATCGGCTGGGTTGACTGTGGGCCGATTGCCACGACCAGGATTCGAACCTATGCGTTCGATCCCTGGGCGGCCCGTGAATACGTTGCTGTCGGTCAGAAACGCTAGCCGCTACACTTGCTATGTTTCAGGACCACAATTTTACCGTAATGAGATGTCTATCAACCCTGTTATCTGCAGCAGTGATAGATATCAATGTCTCGAACGGTTCAGTTGATGCCGAGGCGCATCAGTATTTCACACGATCTATTCAGAATTATTTACAAACCATCCTATACCCAGTACGGCGAGCGTGACGGGAGATACAGACGATTTTAACATCAGTCAATTAGTGTCCCTCTGTGTGTGAAGTGCTGGGCCGATAAATGGAGTTCACTGTAGTCTAATATTTCGTTAATATAAAATAATGAATCTCATTACCTCCCCCTGGCTTTAGCTCATACAGTGAATAGCTTTTTGGGGTAAGGGATCGTTGGTGGTGCGTTTTACGAATGAACACTTTATCATGACCGGAGTTGAACGCTATTTGTATTTCACGAGAGAGAGAGCGAGGGAGGGGTTCGAGGAAAGAAAGAGAGGATGACGTAGACTTCACCAAGGAAAATACACGATTCCCTCGTGGTTAATGCAATCCACGCTGTGATTACATCGGTGGCGGCAATAAGACCGTCTGGAGCCACGGGTCTAATCCCATGCCTTAGCTTAAGCTTTCAGACATTTGACTTGATCCGTGGGGAGGAAACCCGGGGATATTTTTCGCCGGGTAATGTGATGTAAATCTGGGATCTTTTTCTTTTTTTTTTTTTTGGAAGATCCCTCGAGCGTCACTCCCAAGGCCCACCTTCGTCGTCATACTAATGATGCCTGTTACTGAGAGTGAGAGGGGAAGGAAGTGATTATCCGCTCAAGCCTATGGCATAATCAACTTGCTTCCCCACTGATCCGGCACGCTGTTCACCCACCACTACACACCGTCATCTTCCTCTCGTACGTCCAAGAGTACCTTCACCACTGCATGCCTTGAAGCTTTTTAGACGTCTCATGACTTTAAAGCATTTTGATGTATGCAGTCACCACCCTCTCTCTCTCTCTCTCTCTCTCTCTCTCTCCGGACAAGGCGGCACCTCGTTCATTTCCCATCGAGTTACCCTGGACTGGGCGCGTGTCCGCCTAGCCGCCCAGTCCAGGCCCCCAGCGAACGGGACGTGATTTGGTAACCCCCGTCCGTGTTGACTCTTTCATTCCGGCTCTGTTTACGTAACGCCGCTCCTTATTTACACATTAATAATTTGCACTTAACAAGAGCCGTGTTTATCTCGAGGTGTCCGTGAAGGGTTTGCGCAGACTTAAGTGTTTTCTAAGCTACCCGGGGATTACCGCTGAGCTCACTGAGCCCGCTACTCTCATTTCGAATTCATGAATTCTCTCTTTGCATAAGGACTCTGAATCTGTTTCCGCCTCCCCCATCTGGCCACGTCTTGCTTCGGGGGGGGGGCCTCGCTCAATGCAGGCTTTTGATACATCCCTGCCTGACACGTCTTTCTCATTCATCCACCTCCTTTTTTTTTTTTGACATGTAAGTGGTGGTGCTTAACGTGTGTAAAGCCTTTTTTTTCCCTCTCGGCTGTACTTCGCTGTATGGTTATGACACCGTCAGTGAATCATGCAGCGCAGAGGAGTAGATGAAGGAATGCCCCTCGCTCGAGTACTTCCCACTCTCTAGCTTTCATACCTAATGCACCGTAAACCACAGCCTTGCATCTACAACCAACCCCAGACAGACCTTTCCGTGGTATGTTCCGACCGCTCTTGCTTTTGACTTGGCTCAGTCCATTTTAAAGTACGTCGCCCCCTGTATAACGTGCACACCTAACTCCACCTTAGCAGTGTAGAAATTTTTGATATATTTCTTGATCCATTTGGGTTAGCAGTCATATTCGTTGTCTGTCTATCTGGTCTATTTGTCTGTGTAGATGGAGAGATTGATAGATGAACGTATTGAGAGCTAAGCCAAACTGGCCCTTGAAAACAATTAGAAAATGTAATGGTATACCACAAAAACTGAGGCAGTAAGCTAAGGGTATGTCACATAAAGTTATAACAAGGAAGTCACATGATACCAACTTTCCCAGGCGGGAATTTATGAAAGAATTGAGTTTGTATATTTTTTTCCCCTACACGAAGGAGGAGGACTTATAAATTCTTGGCCTCAACTTGTACCGAACATTCTGTAATGTACACCT
>NC_092261.1:10067696-10105196 GCF_036320965.1 Panulirus ornatus | reverse complement strand
CCTCCAAGGTTGATCCTGTGAATGCTGCTTTACGTAGGTGCCTGTATGCCAACATTTTTCCTTCCTTCTTTATAGGTAACGTGTTTTGATTAAGCACAGCGTCATCCTGTTACATTGAGTTTTGTTATTTTTTTTGTTTCTTTTTTTTATCGTTCTCTTTCTCGAGTATGTTGGATCACATATACACAGAATGGTTTGCGTTGAGGCGAGATCGTCGGTAAGACTTCGTGACTTTCCTCTTGTCTGGTTCTCTTAAGAGACTTTTTGGGGGAATCTTGCGGTCATGCCACTCGGCATTTCAGAAGCTTTTGATAATGTCTTGCACAAGTCTCTCAACTTCAGTTTCCATCTCCTTGATGCGCATGTTCAGTCCATGTTTTCTTCCCATCCGTCTCTCTTTTACTTTCCTATCAACAGTGGTGTTTCTCAAGAATCTATCCTACATCTTTCACTCTTTTTAACCGTTAGACCAACTCATTCCTTTACATACCAGCAATGCATTCCTTGGTGCCTCTCTACTCTTTACCACTTCGTTTAAGTACCACTCACCCTCAAGTGTTCTCTCAGGCGTTGTCTAACCACTGCCTTCAACTCGGGCAAGAGTATCTCTCATTTGTGGTAGCTATGATATGGTCACCTTTCTTCGTATTTCTCATTCAGAAGTCTTCTTGAAATCGCTATATGCATTGAGGACCTTACAACCTCTCGACTCTGCACTGTACTTCGCAGTTATATGACCTTTTATTCTTCCTTAGAATCTCCATACCTTCGTGACTGATTACACCCAAAGGAATCCGGGGATTCCGTTCAAGTCTTGGACGTATTTCCCTTCAGAGTTCCTCCTCCCTATGTTCGAAGGAGTGAAACTTTACGAGCTTAGGTCTTCCTCTTTGCGGGTAATTGAGGCTTCATTCTCTCTAGGTTGTACACACATTTGCACGGCATTTTCGCTCTCGAGAGCTGCTTGATTGCTCGATGTTCCTCCTCCCATGGCGGGGGGGTAACGACGCAGCACCTCACAAGCCTCGTACAACGATTTCATAGATACTGTAACGACGCAGCACCTCACAAGCCTCGTACAACGATTTCATAGATACTGTGTGAGTACTGCCACTTCGATGTGGCGTCTGTCTGTCTGTCTGTCACCATTTTCTCCGCAGCTTTAGACTAGGAAAGAAACCTTCGCACTCAAGATTTCTTTTTCCCCAGCTCTTTAGAAGTGTCCTTTCTTCTTTTTTCAACAGGGTGTCACGTGAAGTATAGGGTCAATCATCACTTGAGCACCGGGGTTTGAACTTTTCGAGTGTGGCCATCAGTGGCCTTGATCAAAATTGAGTTTTTTCCTGTTTCTTTTTTTTTTCATTAAAGGATATTGACAAAAGATTATACTCCTGAGTGACACTTTTTCTCCGCCAAGAATGTAAAAATGTCTTCCACATTGCTCCCTTGTCTTTTTTTTTTCACTCCCTTCTTTTATGAGGGGATAAAATTTTGTCTCGGAGCAATAAATTTGCCTCTGATCTCGCCAGCTATCCCCCCATTTTAATGAAAAAAAAAAAAAGAATTGGAAGTCTGTGCTTCCTTTTGAAGTGGGGGAAATGCAACCCAGAAATATGATGGGGAACTTCTGCGGTTTAAGCAGAAGTTCAGTTTCAATGATTTGCCATTAATTAATTGGTCAATAGCCTTTTAGTATAGACTGACGACGTATCTTATGCAAGAGGGATGTGATTGTTGCATATATATATATATATATATATATATATATATATATATATATATATATATATATATATATATATATATATATATGATTCCCGGCGGAGGACACTAAAACCAGTTTAAGTTTGACTTTGTATATGTTCCGTTTCTGCAAATCCGTATATCATCATAATTATTGTTATTATTATTATTATTATTATTATTATTATTATTATTGTTATTATTATTATCATTATTATCATTATTATTGCTATTATTATTAGCATTGTTATTATTGATATTTATTATTGTTATTTATTACTATTATTATTATTATTATTATTATTATTATTATTATTATTATTATTTCACGTAAACTTCGGAGTCTAGGAGGAAAAATGTGTTCAAACCATCATGTATCAGAATACTGACTGCTGTTATTTACGAATGTGGTTCACCGCATTTCAAAAACTTGATCACGAATTTGATATTCCGGTTGTCATGTTGTGGCTTGCTTCTTCACGAATGATAAATGAGAGAGGCCTTTTTTTTTTAGCATTTTGAACCCATGATTTATCTTTGCGTAAGGTAACGTACTGTTACGATACTTTGGGGATAAACTTTCAGAAACAGAGCCAGTAAAATATAGTTACCGTATCCTTCAGAAACATTCCAAGCCACTTACCTGTGTGTGTGTGTGTGTGTGTGTGTGTGTGTGTGTGTGTGTGTGTGGGTGTGATTACTGTACAATTATGTGCGGATAATCGAAGGAAAATTATTACTGTTTTATTGATTGCCTGTTGTTGTAATGTCATATTTACTCATGTTTTGATAGAAAACACACCCGTGATACATGAAGAATTTCAATATATATATATATATATATATATATATATATATATATATATATATATATATATATATATATATATATATAAGTAAATATATATATATATATATATATATATATATATATATATATATATAAGTAAATATGTATATATATATATATATATATATATATATATATATATATATATATATATATATATATATATATATATATATATATATAAGTAAATATGTATATATATATATATATATATATATATATATATATATATATATATATATATATATATATAAATATACATATCATTTATTAATTGATTTATATTCTGGTTAGGGTACTCGGCGCTGCACGAGAAAAAAATGGGCTTTACAAAAAAGCTTTTATATCAGTTTGAATAGCAGAAATTTTATTTGTTGGAACACGCAGTCATTTAATGAAAGTTCAATTGATATTAATGTTAAATTTCTTAACATTCTGTACGCAGTACACTTGAATTTTACCTCCATAAGAGCTTCTCTCTAGAATTTCTGTATATATATATATATATATATATATATATATATATATATATATATATAGGTAGCGTTAAGAACAGAGAACTGGGCCTTTGAGGGAATATCCTCACCTGGCCCCCTTCTCTGTTCCATCTTTTGGAAAATTAAAAAAAATGATGAGAGGGGAGGATTTCCAGCCCCCCGCTCCCTCCCCTTTTAGTTGCCTTCTACGACACGCAGGGAATAGGCGGGAAGTATTCTTTCTCCCCTATCCCCAGGGATGATATATATATATATATATATATATATATATATATATATATATATATATATATATATATATATATACGTATATGTGTATAGACTTTTTTATGTAATTACCACAGGACCATTTTCTATGAAAGAGCCCTGATGTTACCAGGATTTTGCTGAAGGAACCAGGAACAGAGGGGGGGAGGGAATGTGGAAGACTCTTATAGACTGAGATGTTATTGAACGAGATTTGTACTCCCAGTGACACAGCCACGCCCAAAATGACTTTTCTACGTAGATGTAACCTCGAGCAGGCGGAGTCCTGTAACACACACACACACACGCTCAAGCACACACACACACACACACACGCACCCGAGTGTATAAGGCTTTTCTCCCCCCCACCCACCCACCGACCCGTAACGCACAAATCGGAATCACACACACACACACTCACACACAAACAGATCCAGCGAGGCTCGGGTGTGTGTCACCTCATAATTTCCTGGTTTAATTCGGTCGAGATCACGTCATTGATTTCCTCCCGTCGGGTTCCCCGCTCTTGCAAGTCGCTGCCCCGAGAATATGTGTTTACCCAATGGACAAGCTGCACTAATTACCATCTTTGCCTGTTTACTGAGCGTGTTTGGCCGCGAACCACCTCGTTCTAATTAGCTTGGTTAATTCGTCTCCCTCCGCCCTGCCCATGCGACTTAAAGAGCCTGGATGCCTACACACACACACACACACACACACACACACACATTTTTTTTTTAAGTAATTCTTATTTCTTTTTATGTTTGTTTAACCCATCTTATATTATCTGTATTGGCAAAACTATCTTCATATTAGCGATCATCTCATTAGAGCAATATACCTCTGTCGATTATATATAAATGTATACACACACACACACACACACACACACACACACACACACACACACACACACACACACACACGCGCGCGCGCGCGCGCGTTCATTTACATACAGAAACACAAAACTCACTAACGCACAAACTGACAGCCAAGCAAAATCAATTAAAAAAGACAAGTTTGTGCACATAGGTACATGCACATATATAGTTACACGCACACATATATATATATATATAGACCTTCGTGGTGTAGTGGTTAGCGTTCCTGACCGTGACGCATTCACGGGCCGCCCAGGATCGAGCGCATAGGTTCGACTCCTGGTTGCGGCGGTCGGTCTACAGTCAATTGGGTGATGACATGGGTACCTGAGATTGGGTGATGACATGGGTACCTGGTTTGGACAAGGGTGTAATGAAATGGCTCTGATTTAGGGTCTTACTTTTCCCGTGCTAATGTAACATGACATAACATAAGAAAGGTACATACAACAGCATGTAAAAAAATGAAGCCTGTGGACACATGCACGCAAACATACACACACATAAAAAAGGTGTGTCCACACATGTCTGTGAGCAGAGAAAAGGGGAAAGGACAAAGAGAGAAAACGTTTATAATCCTGTTTTCGTTGTTTTCGCCAAAACTGCCGGTCGCCTTGTACACTGGAAACGACATCGTATAGTGAACAGAAACAAGATTTGAGAGAGATTTGCTAGGCAAGTTCTTTTGGACGTCTACCCCATCAAGCCAGCCTCCTCAAAGATCACGTCGTAGATGAATCCAAACTCTACTATTACCAATTAGACAGTCATTAGTCTCATTTTTGACCCCAGGAGTAATTGAGTGATCGATTATAGGTTTTCCTCCTCTTCGACACTCGACACTCGATCTGTAGGTCTAGTTCGACACTCGATCTGTATGTAGGTCTAGTTTTCCTCCTCTTCGACTCTCGATCTCGATCTGTAGGTCTGGTTCGACACTCGATCACCAGGTCTAGTTCGACACTCGATCTGTAGGTCTGGTTCGACACTCGATCTGTAGGTCTAGTTCGACACTCGATCTGTAGGTCTGGTTCGACACTCGACCTCTAGGTCTAGTTCGACACTCGATCTGTAGGTCTAGTTCGACACTCGACCTCTAGGTCTGGGATATGGTATGCCTTGGTGTGAGTATCTTCCACTAGGTTCACTCGTCACTTTACCCACGGGTACTTAAGTACTGACGTGTTTTCAGTTTGATCCTTCATCATCCCCGAGCGCAGGAGGTAAATGCGTGCTATTTGCTAATTGCGACACTCGTAATTTTTGAAATGGCTGCCTCACTCTTTTTTTTTATTTTCTATAAAAAAAGCTTATTTGATTTTGATCATTTTTGGTCGTAGGAGAACAAGTACGATCGCAATAATTATGAGAGTGAAAAAAAAAATGTATCTGGTTCTTGGTGAATTCCTAGTTCGTCATATCTTTTCCACGAGGGGAGATATAGCTACCTGATGCTCCTGTCTCTCTTCGTATACCTCCATTCTCAACTTCCATGTGAATACGAGGGAAGTACAACAGGGAACAAGAGACCACCAGATGGTCCGTGACGAGGTCATCTCCAAAGGGTCATGTGTATCCACACATCCATACACACCCTCCAGAGACTAGATCGAGGAATATAGACTGGTAATAGACAGAGTATTTGAACGGTGGGAACCACAGCAGTAATTCTTCGGGTGTAAACTTGGCTTTTATTTATCTTGAGACAGTTTCATCAAAGGATGACGGGAATCGCCCGAGGGCCCGAAGACCGCCTTCATGTATTTGCTCCTCCGTTCCTCCTGTGCATGGCGATCATTTGTGTTGAGTGCGTGCCTCGCCTCGTTTGTAAGTTCCCGTCGCTTTTTCACCGAGTGGGAGTTTCTGAGTGTTTCCTTGTTTTGCTTTGAGTCTTTGTCTATTGGTTTCCTGATTGTGTATCCAGTAGCCGTTCCGAGTGCGTGTTCCGTGTGGTCTGCCAAGGAACGTTTGTGTGTGTGTGTGTGTGTGTGTGTGTGTGTGTGTGATGATGTATTTCTCGAGGACTGGTTGGTCAGTTTTCTCGCTCCAGTGGCTCGCCTTAACTTGAACCTTTTCTGAGTGGCGCGCCAGTGGTCTCTCATTCCCTCCACTTTGTGTACCGTCTCGCGTCTTCAATCGCAGTGTAGTTAAACGCAAGTCCACTTAAACGTTTATGAATTTCAGCCACTCTTAGGTTTATGACATTACGTAACGCGAGAAAATGTGTGAAATGCTTCTTTTTTTTCTTAATATTCCTCAACATATGTGTGAAATGCCTTTTTTTTTTCCTTCTTGATATTCCTCAACCTTATTCCTTTTGGTACCTTATGACTGGAACTTATAAAAGTCTAACGTTACGTAACGTCGAGATGATCTACACCTTTCACTAAATGGTACGCATCATGAATTAGCGGTCAGGAACCACTGGTATGTGTCTATACACAAGCACACAGGCTCGTCTGGTGTAATGAGTGCATCCCCAAGTGTGTGTGTGTGTGTGTGTGGCATCAAGCGCATGTCCGCCGATTGTGTTTCGATACTGGTTCACCATCTCTTCCACCATGTGCGTTGACCGTCTCTCTGGTATGGTAAAGCACACTCGCTTGAGCTTGGAGTGACTCAGGAACGACCCTTCGTCCCTTCGTTCCACCTGGGGGCTTGTCCTGGTGTTTATCGCGAATGTCTTACCAGGAACAAGTGGATATATCTATCTATCTCGTCCTGTCGGTGAGTTACTGGAGTCATTTCAGTTCTTGCAGTCGTCATTCCTTGATAGCCAATAGGGGCAATGAATTGATAATACGTGATCGTTTGGGAACACAATACAGCTGTGAATTAAACAAAAAAAAGGAAAAAAAAAAACAATTAATGTCATTACATAAACTACTCCGAGTGAAATTAATTCTGTAACCTCTTGAGCACGACGCATACTGCCCCTCGACACAATGCGACTCTCGAGCACAACCTTATTATAACCCTCCGGTACAATGGCCCTGGCCTTACATATGACCTCTGAGGCTCAGGTCAAAGGTTTCGCCTTCATACCTACCACTAGGGGGTCGTGCCATTGTGCTCGAGAGGGAGGAGGGGGGAGGTGGGTCGTACCGTCGTTAATTTGCCGGTGTGTTGGGTTTCTGCCGCGCTTGTTGTCATAAGGCAAGCACGCTTGTGACGAGGATGAGTTCAGCACTTGTGTGTCTTGACTGGTGATTCGCAAAGCTTCCCACCCTTTTGGCATTAGATGAGTCGACACTGCGACATTACCTGTATCATAGGACAGAGGGGATGATATCTTTCATACATGCGGTATATATATATATATATATGGCTTAGGGTTTCTCTGAAACGAAGACATGATTCTGAGGCCCTTCGCAACAGAGAGAGACCCAGCTAAGGTCGAAAATCCCTCATGATCTCAAAAAAAGAAAAAACAAGAAATTGTGAACTCGACTTAAGGATGGGTCCCGAATCTATCTATCCCTACCCTACACCCTACTCCACTCCCCTACCCCCAACCCCGAACCCACAACCCCTCCCCAACACTCAAGACCCGGAGCAGCTCGAGGTGAGAGCCATCAGGCCGTCCCATATCTCTTTTTAGCTGACGAGAATTACTACGGCCTTCTAGACATAAGGATGATGACCCTACTTCTTCTCATACTCTTCCTCTTTCTCCTCCTCCTCCTCCTCCTCCTACACGCTGCCCCTCCACCTCCTCCTCCTCCTACACGCTGCCCCTCCTCCTTCTCCTCCCTCTCTCTCTTTACACGCTGCCCCTACTCATCCCAGCGCCTCCCAGGCCTTCTGTCGGCATCTTAGGCACGGAGAAGACTACTTCACACGCTAATCAGCCAACGCTGACCTGCCTCCCTCCCTGCTCGCCGCTGGGCCTAGGCGATGTGTCGGCGGGGCCTACCAGCCGTCCAAGGCCAACTGCGCTCTGCTGTCTCTCAGTAGCGAGAGAGAGAGAGAGAGAGAGAGAGAGAGAGAGAGAGAGGGGGGGGGGTGAAGGAGGAGAAAATGACAGCATGCAGTAGAGAAAGGATAGCTTATGTTCCTCCTTTACTTACGAGTACTTAGGGCGAGATTTTCGAGAGAGAGAGAGAGAGAGAGAGAGAGAGAGAGAGAGAGAGAGAGAGAGAGAGAGAGAGAGAGAACACAACCCGGTCCTCGTCGCCTTCCTGTTATTTTAAAGACGAACCGTCGCACTGTCCTGACCCGTACGTTTAACAAGCGCCACACCGATGTTACCCGGTGGATCCTCTCTCTTATCTCCACCGGTGATGTGACCCCGTTGGTGTCCCGTAGCCATTGCGGCCCCCCTACCTCCCCCCTTGCTCTGGGGCAGAGCCCGGCCCCGACCGTCAACTTATAACGATGGAACATGTCAGGGAAGTTTGTGCGCCGAGTTGCTTAGACACACACCACACACCCCCCCCGAGAGCCGCGCAGGTCGACTGCCTCGTCATTCTTCTCATGGTGGTTTATTTCCGAGAGGAGAACGTGTCTCAAGAGACGTTAAAGGAACAAAAGGAAGGAAGGAAGGAAGGAAACATGAAATAGGGAAGCTTGGAGGGACTCGTTTGACTCTTTATTTTGCATCTGGATTCGACAGGGGTAAAGTTGAAGAATAGATGATGGTGGTAATAAAATAGCAACGAATACTTGAAGTCGTCGTGAAAGTTTGTTGTCCCCCCAAAAAAAGTTTTAATAATGTTCTTGCCTCCATAGTTTCTAACAAGGCTTGTCGTATAGGGTTATAGTGAAGATGCCTGTTGCTGAAATGCTTATTGTATTTGTTGTGGAGCTACGGTTTAAGGTACTGGAGTCTTATATATATATATATATATATATATATATATATATATATATATATATATATATATATATATATACGGTTCCATAACATTTTTCTTTTAATGAAAGATGTAGTTGCCAGGCGTTTTCTGGAAAATAATCAGTGTAATGTTATCATAATCAATGTAATGTACGAAATGATATTTGCATCGATACAGAATATCGAAATGAATGAAACGAAGTATTTAAAAACTTAGGATATCTTCCTGCTAGCTGAATATAGCTGAGCTTAAAATAGAAAATAAAGTCAACTAAAAGTTTGGAATTATAGCAGTGACTGAGTGAGATAATGACGTAAAATGAGGAACTTTACTGAACTATCGAGAAAAACTTCAGGAGACTTGACAAAATAATCTGATTTTGTGGTGAATATTTCAAATGCCTGAAATGAGAGAGAGAGAAAGACCACGAGAAATTCAGTTGATCCCGGGACTAATATGGAGCACGAAAATAGAATTATTTTCCTCGTTTGTGGAGCTGAGGTGGAATTGGAAATGGACATAACCCACAGTAACCTGGCCAATACCGTCGATGTAATTACCTATTTGTACTGTAAGGGAGAGGGAGTTCTACTACCCTCGGCGCGAGCCCCCCTAGTTTCTTGAGCTATTTATCGTACAACTCTTTAATGAAACTTTTTTTTTTATCCTGTTATCTTTCACTGTGTCATCACGTTAAAGTGTCTCTAAACCATCTTTGCGAACAAGTTTCTTGCGTGATTTCTTGCCATGGCCTCTCTTCGTCCTTACTTTTCTCTCCTCTCTTTCGAAGAATTGGCATCCTGTGGGTTTTAAAGATTAAAGTTCGTGTGATTAGAATCACCCCTTACTCTTCTCGCTTCCATAGGATGTGGTCTCTGACCTCTCGTTGTCACGGAATTCTCCTAAAACCCCGGCACAGTCTTTGTTGTCATCTCAGAAGCGTCCATAGTCCCTCTTTGTCCTTCTTTGCGTGTTGGTGACCAGGCTTAAGACGCATAGACTAGTCTTGGTCTGTTATAAAACTGTGAGCAGTTTGGTTGAATCTTACCTCATCCATGTATACGATTACGATTGTTATATATGCCAGGAGACGGTCTGTCTCCATGTCATTCCTGTGAAGTTCAAACTCTAGTGAGAAGTTAGGTGTGTGTGTGTGTGTGTGTGTGTGTGTGTGTGTGTGTGTGTGCGTGTTTTGCAATATTGTCCCATAAAAGAAAAAATGGCTAACGATATATTCATTCACCAATAGCTATACGCGTTAATGCTTCGTTAAATGAAGCTTTATGGTGTTAAGTGCGTTACTTTGTTCTTAATTGGAATAAAACTATATAATTTATATGGCATTGAAACCTTTATCATGGCAGAGCTGCAGGAGGCTCTGATCAGGTGGTAAATACGTGAATACTGTTACGGAAAGAAAGTCAGAGCATGATTATAGACGAGAAGAAATATAGTTAAAAGAAGACGAAGATAAGATATATATATATATATATATATATATATATATATATATATATATATATATATATATATATATATATATATATATTGGTGTATAGTATGTATTTCTGTATGTGTGTACGTACGTTCGGGGGTGTTTGTACTTGTTAAGGCGTGCTTGGTCTGTGTTTGTTGTTGATTTATTTTGATGTGTGTGTGTGTGTGTGAGTGTGTGTGTGAATTACTTGTTCGTTTGTTAGTGTGATGAGTGGAGTCACCGCAATCGCGAGTTATCGTATTCAAGGGGGGATCACAGTCATCTTACTCTCGAGATGTTAGGTCGTTATACTTAAAGTGTCTGGCCAACCGTGCGCATGATGATCTTATTAGCTCGTCATCCTCAAGGAGTTCAGTCGACGACGTAGCCAAAGTCGTCGAGATCGAAGGATTATGACGTCGGATCCCAGAGGTGAGAGGGTGATAGCATGTCCCTCTCTCTCCGGCGAAGCAGAGTCTTGGCAATATACTAGAGGGACCGAGTGAGTTGTTCTGACTTTCCTCCCTCTCCTTCGTCAGGAGACATTAAGAAGTAGACTACGAGGCAGTTATCGTTCAAGTCGCAATCGCGCTGTCCGTATGAAGTCTATTGTTCAGGTCACAGTCATGGCCCTCCGTATAAAGGCTGTTGGGAGGGGGTTGTGTGTCTCCTTTGTTGATAGATAGTTGAAAAAAAAAAGAAGACTCCAAGAACAACATATTTGTTCGTCTTTCTGTCAGATGCGCTTTTAAGACTGGATGTTCCTGCTGCAGATGGTTCCCACGAGACAGCTGTGGTTGATGACTGAATGAGTGGAGGGGAAGATTAATCATCTTCCTCATGTTCCTTTTTGATCATCTTTCTCATATTCGTCTTGATCATCTTCCTCATGTTCTTCTTGATCATCTCCCTCATGTTCTTCTTCATCATCTTCCTCATGTTCTTCTTCATCATCTTCCTCATGTTCTTCTTGATCATCTTCCTCATGTTCTTCTTGATCATCTGCCTCATGTTCTTCTTGATCATCTTCCTCTTGTTCCTCTTGATCATCTTCCTCATTTTCTTCTTGATCATTTAAAAGAGCAAACATTTCAAGTACACGTTCCCTTTATTTTATCCCTGAGAAATTACTTCTCACAGATTTCCTTAAAGGAAAAAGTCTCCTGCACTGTTATTCACCAAATGTTCAATATACAGTCATGTTAAGATATTAATTTATGCGAATTTATCCCGTATGCAAATTTCCTGTAAGGTTATTCACAAAATTTCTTTAATAAAAAGTTGTTTTTCGGGGGGGAAATCCGCCGTTGGGTGCCGGAAGGAGTGCTATTGAGGGAGCACAGTTTTTTTTTTATGAAGGGCCGTGTCAAGATAGATTGATAACTAGGTATCGCGAATAGATAGATAGATAACTAGGTATTCTTATCGTGAATAGATAGATTGATAATCATTTATCCTTACCATGAACAGATAGATTGATAACTGAGTATCCTTACCATGAATAGATAGATGGATAACTAGGTGTCCCTACCATGAAATAACTAATAACCACACAAGAAATGTATTATGATATGCAATCTAAACTTTTCAATATCTCTGAGTCCAAAATGCGGAACCGGAGGTACACAAATGAAAGAATATTTCCTGTGTGATATTCTTTGAAGTCTTCTACATTAGCATCAGGTGTATTCTTTTCCTTCACTGATATTTTCTCTCTTTCTCTGATTTCGCCTGGGGTAGGTTAGTGTTTCGTGTGACTCCGTGAAATTCGTGCTATATTCGGTAGTGTAGATATGCCAAAACTTCGTCATAGGCAACCTCGAAATGATCACAATGTGAATTTTCACAGAGTGTCGGGTAGATATAACGTAGGGAGCCAGATGAGTTAAGTTTTTACGGAGATTAAACGAGACTATAAAAGAAATTCTTTCATGAATGGGATCGTACATTATACCTGCCTTGAACGGATTCCGTCATTCCTTTACAAGTACGGGAAATGTTAGTGTAAGTGTCATGGATATGAGTATTTATAGTTGTTATTATTATTATTATTATTATTATTATTATTAGTAGTAGTAGTAGTAGTAGTAGTAGTAGTAGTAGTATTGTTAGTATTATCATTATTGTTATTATTGTCACTATTATCATTATTATATATCATTACTTCTAATATTATTATTTTTTATTATTATTATTATCATTATTATTATTATTATTATTATTATTATTATTATTGTTATTATGTGGTTGTGTTGGCAAACTGCAACTCTGGGCGAGGGATCTTTGTTGACAAGAGGTGACGGTGATGAGGTCAATGCAGTACTGTCTCCCCAGAGTGTCGGATGGTGCTGGTCACTCGTTAGGAAAGTCGAGAGGATAAATTGTGTTGATTGCGTGTGAAGAGGTGCTGAAGGAGAGGATGATTATCATGCATGCCATTGTGTGTGTGTGTGTGTGTGTGTGTGTGTGTGTGTGTTTATACATTCATATGTATATTATCCACACTCCTTTGTAACCAATTTTCTCTTTGTACAGGTAAGTTGCTCTGGGGTTTCCAGTGAGTGCAACCATCCACAGCAGTCCCTCAAGAGTAAGTAAATATGTCTTGTTCAAGAGTTTAGCAGTACATTTCAAGAATAGTCAGCTGAAGAATTAGTTGTGTGGCCCCATAAACTCTTGATTAGATCCTAGGCTTCATATAGCTTGTACTGACGCTTTTATTCGTGCATAGGCAAGCAGAATATAGCCGGGGAGATGAGTCAGCCGCAGTTTACAGATGACACAGGCCTGATGGCCGACTCGAGAAAGAGAGAAACTGTAGAAGCTAGCGCCCGAGCCTGGGAGTGTTCATGCTTGAGAGGAGAAAGTTGAGATTTAACGTGAATAGAAATAAGTTAAAAAGAGTCTGGGTATTTCTTAATTGGGACAACCTGAAGGAGAACGAAGTGCGTAAAACACTTGGAGTTGGCGATGGTGTGTGTGTGTGTGTGTGTGTGTGTGTCACTAGGCTTTGTCTGTGAGTGATCGTGATAGAGTCTAGCTTCACTGTGGGTCAGTAGATAAATGGGAATACAGTATCGTCAAGTAACTTCTCGCTCAAAGTAGTCCATCATTTCCCTGCTCCTGTGCGAAGTGCAATCCTGGGATTATATAGTATAATGAAGGATATATATATATATATATATATATATATATATATATGATCATTTTATTTGTTTTTATTTCTACGTGCAATAACATTGTCCAGCACTATTGTATTTATATCCGTTCAACCATTTGTCTTTAAACATTTGTATGAATTTCCTGCTCAAGAGTAGTAAATGCATTTATTATTGTTACTATTATCATTATCGTCCAGAGCTCAGTTAACCTTTATATTTGGAAATAATCCATTTATTATTATTATCGGCCGTAGCTTAGTTGACCGTTGCATTAGGAAGTAATCCATTTATTATTATTATTATTATTATTATTATTTTTTTCATACATATTCGCCATTTTCCGCGTTAACGAGGTAGCGTTAAGAACAGAGGAAAGAGCCTTAGAGGAAATATCCTCACTTGCCTCCTCCTCTATTATTCTTCTGGAAAATTAAAAAAACGGGAGGGGAGGATATTATTATTATTATTATCATAATAATGATAATATTATTATTATTATTATTATTATTATTATTATTATCAGTGGTAATATTTATATTATCATTTATTATTATTATTATTATTATTATTATTATTATTATTATTATTATTATTATTGTTATTATTATTATTATTATTACTATTATTATTATTATTATTATTATTATTATTATCATTATTATTATCTTAAAGAAACAAGCATCGAGTTTATGATACTAACTCTTAGATTATTGGTCGTGGAGGATATTGTGATGTACGTACGCTATGTCGACGCCCTGATGGATGATTGACGGGTCTAGATAATTTCAGGAATGTCTCCTCTCCGCCCGTGTCAAGCAGAGCCAGTTTTTGCCTCAGCGCGCCACCTCACCGTTCGGGAGGGGCGCGGGACACACACCTGGCAATCAGGTTCGCATTTCTCTCGCCAGGGGAGGAAGAGGACATGGAAGCCAACGCCGATGCATCCGCTACGGCTTGTCACATAACCGAGCTCATCTCTCTCTCTCTCTCTCTCTCTCTCCCTGTCTCTCTCTCTCTCTCTCTCTCTCTCTCTCTCTCTCATTCGTGGCTAGCGGCTGATGCACTGCCATTGGGGGTCTCTCTGCGTGGGAATGGGTTTTACGGAACTGGAGGGAAGTCATTTGTTCGGGTTTGAGTCGCGGGTATTGGTTATCATTATTATTATTATTATTATTATTATTAGTGTGTGTGTGTGTGTGTGTGTGTGTGTGTGTGTGTGTGTGTGTATATATTATCCCTGGGGATGGGGGAGAAAGAATACTTCCCACGTATTCCCTGCGTGTCGTAGAAAGTGACGAAAAGGGGAGGGAGCGGGGGGCTGGAAATCTTCCCCTCTCATTTTTTAATTTTCCAAAAGAAGGAACAGAGAAGGGGGCAAGTGAGGATATTTGCTCAAAGGCTTAGTCCTCTGTTCTTCGCGCTACCTCGCTAACGCCTGAAATGGCGAATAGTATAAAGAAAAAACTAATATATATATATATATATATATATATATATATATATATATATATATATATATATATATATATATATATATATACGTATATATATATATATATACGTATATATATATATATATATATATATATATATATATATATATATATATATATATATATATATATATATATATATATCCTATTAGAACATAAATAACGTAGTGAGTTCTAGAGTGAACACTTTGACATTTCACTCCGTGTATTAATGTACCAGACAGATATGACACCAGCCTCAGCGTTTGTACCGTTAATGTTCTTTCCATTAAATATACGACTGTGATAATTATAGAGGCTTGTTTGATGACGTCTGTCCTCTTCCGAGAATGTGCCATTACGTCAGTAATTGCTCTGTCCACGTGTACATTCTAACCTCTTGCATACCATTATATTTTGTTCTTATATCCTCTCTACTGGTATATCTTAAATGCATACATATAAATACGCTTAAATGAATCGTGTTGATTATTCCTCAGATTTTGTGGTCACTCATTTTGTTGATTATGTATCTTAGGTTCGTAGATGAGACCGTATTTGTACCTGTGTCTCAGGGGTTTCTGATCACTGGTTCGAGATATCTCGAACCTGGAAACGTATCCATGTTCGAGATGTCTCGAACATGGAGTCATATGGGTACGTTTGGTGCTTCGCCCTCTGCTAACCACCAACTTCGCCTCGTCTCCTCGAATTTTGACCCGAGTTTGGTGAAGTTGTCTGTGTATCGGCTGATCACATCATTGTAGGTTGGAATATCAAGCCGAATTCTGAAATACACACATTTGTATATCCCGATGATCACCTTCCCATAATTTCGGTTTATTTTTATCATGTCATAGGCTCCTTTCAAGGACAAAATTCCTGATTAAGACCAGGCCTTATATGAGCCAGACGGGGCAATAAACATAGAGATATACTTCCTTAATCTCCATTCCTTTATGGGGCGAAATAAGGGGAAAATGGGTTTGAACAGACGGGAAGAAGTCTCTTAACAGACGTGAGGAAGTCTCTTATCTCATCATACGTGAGGGAGTCTCTTTATATTAATAGACGTGAGGAAGTCTCTCATCCCAACAGACGCGAGGAGTCTCTTCCCTCAACAGACGTGAGGAAGTCTCTTCCCTCAACAGACGTGAGGAAGTCTCTTCCCTCAACAGACGTGAGGAAGTCTCTCATCTCACCAGACCATAGGTCAGTAGGTCAGATGGTAAGGCTTGAGCCACAATATTCCTCAGTGCTCATCATGTCCGTGAGTACACACACACACCCACCCACCCACCCATCCCCCGCTTAACTTTAGTTTCTAATTACCCAGCTTTTCATTATCACGTTTGGACTTTGACGAACTTGCTGAGATTGCGTTTTTCTTGGTGTAAGTATTGGATGACGTAGGTATTCATATATCCCCCATCCCTCACCTCACACACACACACACACACACACACACACACACACACACACACACACACACACACACCTATATTGGCTTTGGCGTGTTTGGTGCACAAGACGTTCTGTTCTCACATTATCATGGTGATAGTTCATTTGGAGCCAATGTGCTCTTTGTTACTGACCCTCAGTCAGTCAAAGACATTTATGTTTAGCTGCGTATTTTTCTTTCTTTTTTTCTTTTTAATCGTTTCCTGTTTACTCTTTGAATTCTCTCATTGCCCTTTTCCGCCATGGACCCTCAGCAGTACCACCATCTTCATCGTCCGTCCGCATCCACCACACATCATCATCGACCGCTCCAAACCCTTCGGTGATGCTATCATCCATCATCCCTCTTCGTCCACAGCTCATCATTATCTTCCTAATGACCCCCCCGACCCTCCAGCACTGCCATTTTCATCACCCACCTTCATGCACAGCATAGCATCATCTACACCCATGACCTGGCGCACTGACATGACTCTCTGGCTTCCATTAACATCGCAGCCTTGAATGGACCCAGTGGTTGGTGGTGGTTCGAATTCATTTCTGGTCATTTATGTCTTCATATTTTTTTTTCAGTACACTATCCTCCTCCTCCTCCTCCTCTTACTGTGCTCCCCTTATTGTATTTTCTGCCCTCCTCCCCCTCACATGACACCACTTTTCCCATCAAAGGCAACAAGAATCACCCATCGTGGAGGTCCACCTCTTGTGGAGGTCCACCTCTTGTGGAGGTCGTCCCCGCTGCCTTTTACATCACGACTTCGTTTATGAAGTCGCCCAACTATCACGTCCTCATCAACGTGACCCTCATCCCGCGCGAGACTCAACCGCTGAATCCCGTTAATTGCCCATGTTTAACGGGAAATGACGCTCGCGCGCGCGCGTGCAAAATTCGTTGGAAGAGGATTCAACCGTTTTTTTTTGTTGCTTTTTTTTTGAAATTGGATGACGTTCGCGCCCTATATGTTTTATTGCGATTTGGGGCATATCATTTTTTTTTTTTTTTTTACCGCAGGGGTACCAAGACACTTGTACTGTAGGATGGGAGAGAGAGAGAGAGAGAGAGAGAGAGAGAGAGAGAGAGAGAGAGAGAGAGAGAGAGAGAGGAAAACAAGAGCCAGAACGGATGTGAATAAAGCTCTTGTGAATTCGAACCACCACCGCGAGCAAGTATGGTTACGACCCTGTGTGACCCCGGAGACAAACGTCCAATTGACCAATAAGAGTTAGAACTCCAGACGATTATGTTCCTCACTGATATAGTGAATCTCCTGAAAGGATTAGCCAGGTACTGAAGGATTAGCCAGTTACTGCTAGCAAAATTCGACTCTCCACTTCATTACTCATGTGTCGCGTGAATTCGTCGTTCTCATAGTTAACATCGAAGTCTTAACATCGAAGTCTTTCCATCATCTCTGGTCGCTAGGGGATATGGGTAGTCTTATTTTGAATTGAGTACAGGCTGCATGCGGTCCATTGGCTTATCATCGAAATGGCCCTTGAGAAATATGTGCTTCAGTGCATACAAAGCAATCCAAATGCCTCTTTATATAACTAGAATCGCGGAAATTTGTATTTAAACTGGTTATTTTAACACCCTTGTCCGACTAACGTTCAAGATCATGAACCCAAAGACTAACTTAGTTAATAAACAGGGCTATTGAAGGAAGACCTGTGAAAGATTAGTTTTAGTAATCCCTTCGTTGGGGAGATGCACATGATGTATCACTGTGGCCCGCCCGCCACTGATGCAAAGCGGAATGAATATTCAGTGGCATAAGATGCCCTTTTTAACACTGTCGGTAGCATAGCATCAGATGACCATGATGTGATTCTGAATTAAGGCACAATACCAGTCGAGTGGATCCGCGTCCGGGTGATATTGGGGTGTTTGGTGGCACGATTCAGTGCTGGTGGATGATGTGTTGTGGCGTATGAAGGCCCTATACAAATGCCCTACTGTGTATTGAGGGCAGTTAAGTGCTCAATAGGTTGTATGTAAGTGATGAAGATGTAGTTGCAGTGCAATGGTACGAGATGTTATTGTCGGTGTTTGATACTTGTTGTTTCGGGACATTTGATGGTGTGGTAGTGTGAAATGAAAGAATTAAGTCCAAGTTAGTGTCCATGTAATGAATAGTGAGTTTATGCATGTATATGTGACCTAATGAGGAATTCATGGTTTTGAGAATATAGTGTGATGGGGAAAACCGTGTGTCATGTGTGACAGGGAAGAGCTGTATGCATCAGGACGCGTGGAGTGGGGGGTGGGGGGGGGGGGGGGGGGGGAGCGTGTAATTCCAATATGCAGCTAATTGCACCAAGGGAGGATCCACAACGTGCAGGCGAGGTAGGGACACGCAGCCAGTGAAGAAAGAGGAGGCATTAATTTCAGGTTGCGGGGCATGCAACAAGTCGCCCACCTAAAAATGCGTGAGTCATACGAGGAAAGCTATGCGGTATGCTGGATAACGTATTACCCTCTCTTTTTTTTATTTATTTTTTGGGGGGGCAATTAATTACATTTAATCATGCAAGCGAGGGCGGTACGCCAGCGAGTTATGTGAACCGAGAGACTGGAGGTGGCAAGCACCGGGAGAGTGTGAGTGGTAGATACGTGGGTAAGTGACGATTTTGGTGCATCTTCTTCCTCTTGAGTTGGTGGGTGCTGTTTGTGGGTGAGTTGGTGAAGCTTCTGTTCCTGCTGCTGCCGTTTTGGGGGTTGGGTTGGGGTTGGGTTGGTACCGCTGTTCCTTCTACTGTTTTGAGGGTTGGTGCTGCTGCCATTGTTAATGGTGTTGCTCATGGTGTCGCTGTGCCTGTTGATGTAAGGAGTTTTGCTTCTGTTCCAGCTGGCGTTCTGAAGGATACTGTTGGCCCCCCGTGCTGCTGTTTGGGGACGGTGTAGCTGTTGCGCGCCGCTGTTGGGGGATGGTGTTACTGCAGTACTTCCTACTGCTGTAACGAAAGTATATGTAGTCTGTTACTTCCGCTGGTTCTCTTACTGTCACAGCGGGTTGATGGTACCGACTGCACACACCTCTGGTATGGCTCATGCTGGTACGGCCATTTGGTGTGACTTACATCTGTGCTGCTCTGTTGCCGCGTCTGTCATCGCTGAAGTCGCTTATAATAGTACGATGTGTCCAAGTCAGGGTTAAGTCACTTCCACTTTACTCTGTGTAGGAGTTAGGGGTGATGGTTGTTATGGGTTTTTACAAGAACTGTACATCGTCAGGTGTTTTGTCAAGGGTCTGAAAGAGAGCGAGCCATGCGACTGTACAGTGATAGAGGAACTGGCGGAGAATGAAATCCAACCTTTACAGTCAAGTTCAGGAGTGTTTTGCAAGGCCTGTTACAGAATCTTACAGTGGTACTAGTACTGAACTTACCACTGCCATTACCACTGACCACTAACACAAGCCACTTCCACTCACCCACTGCTACTAGCAGAGTCACTTTCACTGCCACAGCGACCACTACTACCACTGCCACAGCCACTGTCATTACTGCAGTCACTGCCACTTCCAATACGAACAACCGATGCCGCTATTAATGCATCCTACGCCGCTGGTGCAGCTGCCACAGCTGGTGGTGCAGCTGCCACAGCTGTTGGTGCAGCTGCCACAGCAATTGGTGCTTCCCTTAGCCAGAGCTTCCTGTCGTAAAAATGTTTAACCTAATGATTATAACGAAAACATTTCTATCTGCTTGTCATCATCATCTCCATCTGCTTTGGTCATTTACATTAGGAGACTCAGGAGCGTACATGCACTTGTAAGAAAACACTCTCTCTCTCTCTCTCTCTCTCTCTCTCTCTCTCTCTCTCTCTCTCTTCTCTTTCTCTTTCTCTCTCACTGGTGAAATTCACTCAGTTTATGACCCTCTTCAACCCTCTTCACCCTTTTCACGATCAATTGCCCTCTCACCGTTAGCATCTAAGAATTCCTCCGCGCTCCTTCGTGTGCGCACACCTAGATTCATCGATATATTCTCTTTTTCACCCCCTTCCCCCCTCGCACATATCACTTTTCTGATGCATTGCCCCTGCAATCCTTTTCTCATTTCCCTCTATATCCTTTCGTGATTACGATCGACCCGCTGAAGCAAAGCCCACTCACCCATGTATCACTGTTTTTGAAGCATTATTTGTTTCTTTTCCCTCCCAAATGATACGCGATTTTATGTCCTTCGTGTAAAGGTCGTGATGGATGATTTTCATCCTTCCTCTGGTATCCTACTTCTCAGTAGTTCATTCCTTACTTACCTCTCATCGTGGGTTGATTACATGCGACACAGACTATAAAACTCGTGACTTCTCTATGCATCACAGTTTCGACGTAGTGTGTGTGTGTGTGTGTGTGTGTGTGTGTGTGTGTGTGCCGCCCTGGCTCCATATTTCAAACTGTATCAGTATTTCGCAGATTAATTCTCCCCAGGAACGAATTAGGAAAAAAAAAAAGAGTTTCTGGATTAATTAATTTCGTTTAATCTCATCTGAGACGGTAATTAGAATCCAATCATTAAAGTTGGGTTCTTTATTGCTCCAATTAACTGGCACATGATCCCGCACGAGGTAGTATGTGAAGGAGACGGATTCCAGTGAAATGTCATATTTCTGTCTTTCTTGTCTGCGTTATTCCTAACCCCGTTTTCTCTCTTCACGTTTTGTATATTATGCGTTTTCTTCCGTCTTCCCTTGCTGTCGTCTCTCTAGTCACGCTCACAGCCCCATATACACAGGTGGAGCATGATTCAAGCCCGGGCCCCGCCCGGATTCGAATCCTGGGAGCGGCAGTCGGCCCACAGGCAACCAAGCTGTTTATCCGTCCCTCGGAGCTGGACGATAAATAGGTCCCTGGTTTAGGTTGTTATATGTGTGTGTGTGTGTGTGTGTGTGTGTGTGTGTGTGTGTGTGTGTGTGTGTGTGTGTACCCCGAGGAATAAGAATATGCTCCCCTGCTGTACCTCTTACCACTGCCTCATGCTGTAATAAACGTGTTCTTATTGAGTTACATGTAGAGATATAAGTCATCTGGAAGTAGCGTTATACCGGCCGACGGTATATCTAGGTAACGTAATACTGATATATGACGTAGATTTATACCACTGATGATATATCAGAAAACTCGTTCACAATTAATTTAACTTTTAAGGCGTTTCGCCGTACGTATCTCTGCACCATAACTCACGCTCACAGTTCCACATACGACTTCACAAACCATAAACATTCCTTACGCAGCATAATATGAGCTTTTCTTTTTTTCTGTCCTTTTAATTCTCAAAATTTTTCCTTGGCTTTTCTTATCAGCTGACGAAGTTTTAGTACCGCTGTGAGATTTAGTAGCAGGCGTTGCAGTGCTCGTTGTTAAGGTGACTGTAAAGTTAAAGTCTCATTCCTCCCCTAACGTTTCCTTCTTTTATTTTTCGAGTCTATAGTCAAGACACGTGAGGGGGCAAAGTGCTTATAGATGCAGTAAGAAACATCATCCCTTGGCTTGTACGCATCGAACTCCGCATTTCGGCACTTGGGGTCGTTAACATAACTTTGTATATTTATCTAGTCTAATGCCAACGCATTCACAAGAAAATTAAATCTGGTTCTGCAAAGTATTTTCTAAAAGGAGTTTGGGACGGGTTAACTGAGTTGCCGTGCGTGGTGCCTCCTGGCGGAGAAAGATAGACTCGTTCTGAATCTCGTATTTACCCTCTTGGTTCTTTGGCGGCGCCCTGGGAGACACTGCAGCAACCAGTCGCAATCTTCTGGGGGCGTTGGAGAGGAGGAGGAGGAGGAGGAGGAGGAAGGAGAAGGATGAGGTGGAGAGGAGCTACTGCAGAGCTACAGTGTAGCCGGAGGCGTGTGATACCATCAAGGCTGAACTCAGGGTTGGCAACTGCAGCCCTGGAGGAGGGAGAGGGTGTGATGGGATGTGAGGTGTTGGCTAGGTTTTGAGCTGTTGGATCTCGTCCTCGTAAGAGGGAAGAAAAGAGTGTTTTATTATCTGTTCTCGCTTGTAGTAAAGTCGCTTTAAATGTGCGGTGGTGGTAGTAATTTCTTTTTTTTTTTTTTCTTTTAGCTAGATTACGAGTGATTTTGATGGGAAGAAACAGTGATATTCTCTTTGGCATTTCTAATATTCTTGAGACCCTGATGTGTAAAGTCAGCAGTCTTCGGAACACAGCGGTACGACCCTTGAGCACGATAGTACGACCCTTGATTGCGATAGTACGACCTTTGAGTACGATGGTACGACCCTTGAGTACGATAGTACGACCCTTGAGCACGATAGTACGACCCTTGAGTACGATAGTACGACCTTTGAGTACGATAGTACGACCCTTGAGTACGATAGTACGACCTTTGAGTACGATAGTACGACCCTTGAGTACGATAGTACGACCCTTGAGTACGATAGTACGTCCTTTGAGTACGATAGTACGACCCTTGAGTACGATAGTACGTCCTTTGAGTACGATAGTACGACCCTTGAGTACGATAGTACGACCTTTGAGTACGATAGTACGACCCTTGAGTATACGATGGTGCGACCCTTGAGTACGATCACACGACCCTTGAGCACCTCACGGTATGATCCTTGGACATGATGGCGTGACCTTTGACCTGATCTAAGCAAGAGTTAGGTCAAGGGCCTCGTCATCACACCACCCAGCAAGGGTCGCACCGCCCTGCTCAAGGGTCATTCCCTCGAAATCAAGGGTTGTAAGATGATACAATGAGATCCCGTCTTGACGGACGAACGCTGTTCATGGAGCTGATTGCCCCGGAGATATGGTTTCCAAACACATTGATCACATCTCGTGTCTGTTCAGAATCTGGAGCGTTGACACAGTTTCCGACGATTTCTGAAGGACGCAGGACGCTAAGCATCGAGAACACGTAGGAATAGGTTACCGATAGGAACATCACACACACACACACACACACACACACACACACACACACACACACACACACACACACACATTCAGCGAAAACGCCACAACAGAAATACAGGACATCTTTAGGTAGTAACATAAAATATGAATATATTGGGCGGCCGCAGACACCCGTGGGTGAAAATTAGAGCTGTCATATCCCATCACACAAAGGGACCCTGGGAGGACAAAGATAAAGTCTTGGGGAGAGGGAGTGAGGAGGGAGGGAGGATGGGATGTGGGATGTTGACTCAGAGATCCTGCGAGAGATTGGTATTGCAGCTGGCGGGAGGAAAAAAGAAAAAAAAAACGAAAGAATACACCCGTGATATTTGATACAGAGGCGGAGATTGGAATACAGAAAGGATATTATACATGACGGGACTATCTTTAAGGCCAGGGGCTGGGTGCGCTCCCCCCTCAGCAGTGGTGGTGGTGGGAGAAGCCCACATTATCCCAAGAGTTTAGCTGGCGATGGTCTGTTTTGACTCGAGGCGCGTCTAGCTTTGTAAGTGCTGGTCGCTGATATACATACGTGTTGTGTGTGTGTGCTTATTTCCTTCTGATCTGTGTGTGCGTATATCCTTTCTGAACTGTGTGCTTGCGTCTTCCCGAATGATGTGCGTATTTCCTTCTGATTTGTGTGCGTATATCTTCATGTTGTGTGGATGTATATCTTCTTGATCTGTGTGCGTAATGTCTCCTGATTTGTGTACGTATTTTCGCCTGATTTGTGTCTGTTTCCTCCTGGTGTGTATACGTATTTCCCCTTAATCTGTGTGCGTATTTTCACCTGATTTGTGTCTGTTTCCTCCTGCTCTGTGTATACGTATTTCCTCTTGAATCTGTGTGCTCATATTCTCCTTTCCAAAACTAGGTTTAATTCTTATGAGAGAGGGACAGGCTAGGGGGATTTTTGCGACTTTCATATCTAATTCAGACGGTGGGTTAGACAGGTGACATAGAAATTATGAAACTGCATTGTGAGTGTCAGTTTTTGAATTAAGGATACGTAAAGCAGCTGACAGAAAACCTCAGGTAAATGAAGTTTCCGTATCAACTCGGAATGCGTGGTAGTGACTTGTTGTGGACGTAACAAGCTGAAAATAACTTTTGATTTGTTTCGTCCACATCACTGTTTTTTCTCTCCCCCCCCCCCCCCCCCCCCCCTTCAAGTAAGATCATCTTTGTCAATGTATGTGTAAGCCTTCAAAAATCGAGTATCAGAATTCACAGTGGATGTAGGAATTGTCAAGATTCCGTCACTAATAGCAAAAATATACAAGGATGATATCTTGCCTTTCTGGGTTGTGTTTATCGTATGGGCGATATTAATCATTGTCGTTTCCTTTGTGTGTGTGTGTGTGTGTAGTGTGTGTGTGTGTGTGTAGTGTGTGTGTGTGTGTGTGTGTGTGTAAGGGATCCTCTTGAAGAGAATAACAATAAGATTTCTGGGCGAGCGTAGATGCTTCTGCCTTCCTCTCACCTCACCACTAATCCTTTTACCACCATAGCCTCAACAGTCCCCTCTTATCATGTCTTACCTCCACGCTACTGCACAGCCCTCCTCTGTACCTCACGGTCTTCCTCCTTTAATCTTGTTCCCGTCCTTCCCTTTCCCTTCCTCCTTGCTAGTCTCACTCCTACCTAATCTGTAATTAACCCCAGACGCACAGTACTTTATATATATATATATATATATATATATATATATATATATATATATATATATATATATATATATATATATATATATATATATGGAGGGTAGGGAGGAGGAGTGGTTGGCCCTGGGAGACGAATGGAAAAGGATATTAGACGGGTAATGTTGAGTGGGGGAAGCAGAAGAACGCAGGGGATGTATGGTGTACTTGTGCTGGGGCTTTCGAGCAGGTTATTGGAATACGTAGTTTCTGGAGGATCGTCAGTATAGCACACACCCCACGCATGGTCTCCTCTTATGTCTGTACAGCCCAGACGATGTGGCAGTCGCGTATCGGCAATGTGGATTTTAATTCTGCCTCCCAAATAAAAAAAAAGAAATAAAAAATCTTTTCCAATTTTCCTGTGTCCTCTGCTTACCACCCTCATTTTTCTTTATATTTTTCCCCCATCAAGAGATGAAAAAAAAGAAATCATCATTCGTCTCTTACCATTACGTAGTAACAAATATGTCAGCTCATGTCCAGAGAAAATTATTTTTTCTCTTTTTTTTTTGGACGCTGAAACTGAAATGTCATACGGATAATTAGTCGAGTCTAAAAGAAGAAAAAAAAGAGGTCATTAACAAATAATTAGACGAGTCCCCTTCGGTAGGTATATACGTGTCTATGACAAAAGTTTGTCTCGCTTGTCAGTTGACGATTTTCGTCAGCAAGCATAGCGTTTCGAAATGTTCTAGTGTAACAAAAGACGTCCAGACGCATTGATTCGCGCCGCTGTAGCTCGCAAGGAGAGCCTGCAGGGTTAACTCTTTCTCTGTTTGAATCACGTGCATAACAAAGACGTTCAGATGCATTGATTTGCAGGGTTAGCTCTCTTTGTCTTTCAGTCATGTGTATGCCTTTTCTACTCCCACCACACTGATCTGCTTGTCTCTCGACGTCTTCCACTATCACACGCAGCCTTTGAGGGACCCAATGGTCTGTGTAGCTGTTTGGATTCCTCTCTGTAGATTTGTATCAGTGTGAGGGTAACACACGAAGACGATTCTGCTGCCAGGGGTTAGAGCAGTGGCAGCTCACGATATGGCTCAGTTACAGTATATTTTTTTTTTTTTCAAACTATTCGCCATTTCCCGCGTTAGCGAGGTAGCGTTAAGAACAGAGGACTGGGCCTTTGAGGGAATATCCTCACCTGGCCCTCTTCTCTGTTCCTTCTTTTGGAAAATTAAAAAAGAATTGAGAGGGGAGGATTTCCAGCCCCCCCGCTCCCTCCCCTTTTAGTCGCCTTCTACGACACGCAGGGAATACGTGGGAAGTATTCTTAATCCCCTATCCCCAGGGATATATATATATATATATATATATATATATATATATATATATATATATATATATATATTTATATCGGGCTACTCTAGATGCCACTTTTAATCTGTGTACCGGCAGCTGGCGCTCGTTCGTCCATTATTTCCTGCCGATTGTATACAACCAAGTAATTACCTGTGAGCTTTGTGGCTTCAGCACCGGGGAAACATTTTGTCGTGCCGAAAAAGAACAGCCCTCGAATTTACCAACGACTCTCTCTCTCTCTCTCTCTCTCTCTCTCTCTCTCTCTCTCTCTCTCTCTCTCTCTCTCGACCGCAGTAACGTGCGAGAGAAGACTCGGAATACAGGTGAAGTCAGTCTTGAGATGGAGCCGAGCCTGAGTCAACGTAATGAGCACATAGGTAGGAAGAACAGTGTCATTCATCCAGCGAGACTTGCAGTGTGTGGGTATATATATATATATATATATATATATATATATATATATATATATATATATATATATATATATATATATATATATATATCCCTGGGGATAGGGGATTAAGAATACTTCCCACGTATTCCCTGCGTGTCGTAGAAGGCGACTAAAAGGGGAGGGAGCGGGGGGCTGGAAATCCTCCCCTCTCGGTTTTTTTTTTTTTTTTTTCCAAAAGAAGGAACAGAGAATTGGGCCAGGTGAGGGTATTCCCTCAAAGGCCCAGTCCTCTGTTCTTAACGCTACCTCGCTAATGCGGGAAATGGCGAATAGTTTGAAAGAAAAGAAGAAATATATATATATATATATATATATATATATATATATATATATATATATATATATATATATATATATATATATATATATTCATGTATATATATATATACTTTTGTTGGCTATTTTCTCACTTTGCTTGCCCCATCTCTCCTCTCCCTTCTCTTCTCATTGACTCACTCGCAAACGGTATCATATGCACCCGTCCAGCTGATGGTACTTGGGCTTGAAACCTCCCTAGCTCTCTCAAATATTCATTCCTAGAAACAGTGTAAGTGTACTCACAGGCGGTACTTACTCTTTTTTTTTTTTAAGGAAAGGGAATTCGCTGTGGACAGTGGAACGAGGAACTGGAATCGAATGAAATGTGAGAGATCGACGTTGTTGGGTAGGTGTCAGATGTCACGCAGTGAGGGAGGACGTGTTATAGCGGAGGAAGATGGGCAGGGCGTATAATTTTGACGGTCTTCTGGCCATGAGCGTTCTAGAGTATTTTGTTCTTACCAGATGGGTAGGTCGAAAGATCACTGTGGTGGTGGTTGTGTGTTCACGAAAGGAGAAGGATTGAACTTGAACATTCGTCAAGGTAGATATAAGGGAGTGAAGCATATTGTAGGCAGCGTCATGAATAGACAGGCAGGAGACGGAGGGGAAGAGAGATTAGTAGTTGTATATTTCAGTGCATGAATGGACAGTTGGGCTGTGTGTGTGTGTGTGTGTGTGTGTGTGTGTGTGTGTGTGTGTGTGTGTCAGCAAACCTAGATGTTTGAAATACCAGTTGTCGTCTCAGGGATGCCCATAGAACAAGACTTGAGTGCTAGGAAAATAGGGGAAGTGATGCTAATGTTCCAGGTCTTTATTTCGAGAGAATGGACGAGGTAGTGTGTTGGGTACGGTAACTAGGAGGGACCTAAGGTCATATCATAGTTATATGTATTTTAGCATTTTTTTTTATTCTTCTATAATGGTGTGTCGGAGTAAGACTCCCGTTGAGACAACAAACTGGGTAAAAGTTTCGAAGCTGAGGACAAATAGTGGAAAACTTGATATCCACGTAAGTTTAGACGAGAAAGATAAAGGAAGTAAAAAAAGATAAAAAAAAACAAATATAAATTGAGGCTGAAACTTTAAGATGGTACCAGAGAAATGCATTAGTAAAGGCGAGAGTGAAGTGTGTGAGGCTATGAGCTGTAAGAGACGTGGGACGAGAGGAACAGAATGATGGAACGGTACACTGAATGATGATGAAGGTAAAAGAAAGGGAGTCGGGAAAGAAACACAAGAGAAGGGGGACATTAGGAGGAAGGTTTGAAAACAGAAAGGCAAAATAGAGCATTGTCTTTTGCGTAGGAGATGCAAGGAATGTCGAATGCGCTGGAGATGCGAAGTATAAGGACGTGTGGGCGTGAAACAGGGGCTTGAATGGATGTATGGATGTAGCAAGCTGTTCATGGCAGCGCGGACGAGGGAAGCAGGGGTGTGTGTGTTTGTGTGTTCTGCACCAGATGAGCGGACGATGGCAGTGACTTCCACTCAATAAAGGTTAAATAGAGAACACAAAGTATTCCATGCAATGCGAAAGGAATGTTTACTTAAGTTGGCAGAGTTTAAGAAGTGTCATGACCAAGAATATTGAACGGGTCGCTGAGCCTCGCTGTAAGGGAAGGAAATGATTCAACGCGACGTTCGTAAAACCAGATTTTTTTTACATGCTGCACATTGAGGAGAAAACTGTGCAGGGGTAGAGGAAACTTCTTGTGTTTATGGATTTCATAAAAAGGTATTTGATAAAGTCAGTGGGAATGGATCGGACGAAGTTTTTTGATAGAGAGTCTCGGCACGGAAGGCTCTTGAATACGTCTTAAAGAGCATTCTGGTGTAAGGGTTCGAGTAAGAGGGTTCGAAATGAACGTGGGATCTCAAGTCTGCATCTTGTCATCGTGGATCTTTAACTTATATATATATATATATATATATATATATATATATATATATATATATATATATATATATATATATATGTATATATAACAGCAGGAGTTCGTGAGTGTAGTAAAGACTACGTTGTGCTATTGCGGAACGGAAGGGCTTGAACCACATAGGAACGGAGTGGAAGCTATTACCGATGCTGTTATGCAGGTGATGCGCCTCTCTTGCCTGAATCTGTGGAGAGGAGTTGGGTGCCGTAGTGAATCACTTCGATGATGTGTCTGTGTCTGCGTGTGAATGGGTAGGATATTGAAAGCAAATTCGAGGAGGATCACGGGCCCCCTCGTGTCTGAAAGCGATGGAGAAGTCTCAAGTGAAATAAAGCACTGAATGTGGAATACCTGGAAACTGTGAAGATGTTTCAAAAATGTGGGATTGACGGATGAATAGGACGTCGTGGAGAACAGGAGACGTTTGAGCGCAGAATCAGGCAAGGAAGAAGAGTTGGTAGGAGCCCTTGATTCCTTTGTTCGAAGAGGAAAAGGGGATTAAACACCTTAGATTCCACTTTAACATGGTATTTGCTCCAACTCAAGTTTGTGTATGCGAGACTAGAGGCTTGCTCGTGTATGATTCCTTAGCAGTTACGAGACTTTAAGGATGATAACGTAAAAAATAAAAGAATAAAACGCCTAAGGATGAAAGTGTGGCAAAGTTATGTGAAGAGGTGCGTTGAAATGAGCAACAACGAGTTGCATTAACATGTTAAAGCTGTGTAACACCTACCTATATGAGGGGTCCTTAAGAGGCATACAGAAAATGAAAACAAATTCCCTGAGTGAGTTGTTTAGGCGCGATCGTATATCAGGAGGAGGAGGAGGAGGAGGAGGAGGAGGAGGGGATTGACTGTCGATCGTGTGTGACTGTCGATCGTGTGTGCCTTTGAGTTGTTTTTGTGAGTGAGCGTTGGAGGGTGAATGTAAACGTGAGTCTTGCCTGAATAGTCGAGTCAGTGTGTAGACCTGATGAATAGAGAAAGTGCTTTGTCGATGCAGAAGCTTTGGTCGTGTCGTCTTGCGAGACGTATGTTAGGGACACATATGAATGAGGTTGTGTGTTGAGGATACATATAAACGAGTTCTGTAAGACAGTATGTGGGGCTATGTATGAACGAGATATGAGTTTGTACGTTAAGGATACATATAAAATGAGTTCTGTAAGGCAGTATGTGGGGCTATGTATGAACGAGATATGAGTTTGTACGTTAAGGATACTTATAAAATGAGTTCTGTAAGGCAGTATGTGGGGCTATGTATGAACGAGATATGAGTTTGTACGTTAAGGATACATATAAAATGAGTTCTGTAAGGCAGTATGTGGGGCTATGTATGAACGAGGTATGAGGTTGTACGTGAAGGATACATACAAATGAGCTGTGAGGCTGTATGTGGGGGTACATATAAACGAGCAGTGTGTCTATATGCAGATGATTAAATGAATGTAAATACGTACAGAGTTAAAGCTTTAACATTGTAATGAGGGTATTTGCATTCTTATTTCCCGTAACTCTTTTATAGAATATATATATATATATATATATATATATATATATATATATATATATATATATATATATATATATATATATACATGTGTGTGTGTGTGTGTGTGTGTGTGTGTGTGTGTGTGTGTGTGTGTGTGTGTGTGTGTGTCTTTGCCCCTATCCTACTACATAGACAGTCACAGTTCACCAATCAACGAGCACAAAGCTCACTCCATCATATGAAAATTAAAAGCCTTGATCATACGAAAGCTCATCCCAATTGTGGTCTTGGTAGAATAACTGCAGCATCGAAATACAGAGAGAGAGAGAGAGAGAGAAATGATGTAACATGATTTATATACCGGTAGCAGCGGAAGTTTATTTTCCCCTGGGAAAAAAAAAAAGAGTTACGTAACAGTCATATACGTCATTGAAGGGAAAAAACGCGAAAACGTCAATGCAGGGCATTTTGGCTATACGAATCAACATGTATTTCTAATTTCAAGAGCAGGAGTTAGATGGGTAATGATTAGCCAAATTGTCCGGCAGTCTCGTTTTCTGTACAATTATGCCAGAACGTAATTTGGAGAGGAGAGGGGGGGTAAAAAAAAATAGATTGTGATCCAATTCCTTCAGAAGTAAAAAATGTCTCGCTGGCTGCATAGCTGTGTCCGATCCCTCCCTCCCTCCCTTCCTCCCTCCCTCTGCAACACATTCGCTTGTCAATAGAGAGCGAGGAGGGAGGGAAGAGGAGGGAAGGAGGGAGGGAGGGTAGGCCAGAGCTAGCGCGTCCGTTCGGCTACTCTGACCTTTCTTTCTGAGCTAGATTTTTTTTTTTCATATTCGGGCTAATTACAAACAAACAAACAAAAAAGAAGAGAGACGAGTTATTTGTGATGCAAACACGGCGACGTGCGCGCGCGCGTGTGTGTGTGTGTGTGTGTGTGTGTGTGTGTGTGTGTGTGTTTATGCACATATAGGAGTATAGACGTGGTATATTTGTGCTTAGGTTAAGAGACAGGTCACCACCAACACGAGTGTAAGACACTCGCCCATAAGACCTACAGTGATCACACATATTGATCTCCCGGGCGCCTCCTCCGAAACCCCCTCTTTCCGCCCAGCCCAGCCCCCCCCCACCTCCAACAAACACAAAAACACTTGGGGAAAAAATCTAATGATGTTTAATCGCTCGCATGATATCCATTAGATGAATAAAAGGAGATTAAAATGAATAAAAGAGGCCGTCCGCGCAATTATGATATTATATTCTGTAAAAAGAAATGGTAAAAGATTTCTCCCTCGTTTTGTCATTCATGTAAATGCTCTTACCCAAGGGGAGTTACAACAAGTTAAATGAGGCATTGTAAATCAGGCAGAGCCACCAACTTCTTGGGGCATTTTTTACCCATAAAATGGTATAGTTGATTGGCTGTTTGGTTGGTTGGTTGGTTGTTTTGGTTGGTTATTTGGCCATTAGGCCCATCAAATGCCGGGGGGTCGTTAAAGGCCGTCGTCATAACTACCGTAGGAGAAGATATTTCACACCAGTTGTTCAATTGTTCAAGGTAATTGCAGGACCACATGTACACTTTCACCATATAGACTTCGTGTAAAATGCCCATAGCAAAAGGTACTGAAATGAAGCACAGACTACGAATGATCACAGGGTGGCTCCAACTCTTGAACACGACTGAACACTCCTTGAGTTCAGCTGGACGAGCCGCGAGCACTAAAGGTGTGAACATCAAGTATGATCGTACGAGCCTTGAACACTGATAGTATACGATCCTTTTTGATTACGACGGCCTAGCCTTTTGAACCTAACCTTGAAGGGTCAGGTCAAAGGGGCTAGCTACATCATGATACCCAAAGGGTCGTACTGTCGCGCGTGCCCAAGTTTCCTTCCGTCGTGCCCCTCGGCAAAGGTCGTGTTTTCGAGCACAAAGGGGCTAACCGGAGCAGATAACCATGACGCTCCTATGTTCCACTTGTTCCTGGATCATATTCCCAACCGTTCTATAGTTTACGTCTCGTTTTAAAGCCATGAATTCCCCCGTGGATGTCCGTTCACATAACCACAAGCGTCCGGAGGTAATCCAAGACACGGTTATGCTCTAGTGTCTGGTGGTCTGTTGGAAAGTATGATGAACCTCACTCGCTCAGAAGATCGCGAATGGAAAAGAAAATGGATAGCAACCAGCTTTCTTTTGACGCGCTTGGCCCCTGATCTGGCTGGTATCAGCCACGTATTTCATATATGTCCAGCCAAAGTTTAGGGCCCGCAAGAAAGTTGCCGACTCGAAAACCCTGGCTGATGCATAGAGTCTTGTGCTATTCATGGCGTATGTTAGGTAATTGAAAAGGCTTGAGCAATGGCTGCTACATAAAGAAAAAAGACAGAATACCATACGTTAATGTAAAGAGTTATCAGAATCCACAATCACAACATCACTTTACGAAGAGGGATTCGATTCGAACCCCCCTGAGCACAACGGTACAACCCTTGAGAGCGACGGTACGACCCCTGAATGCGACGGTACGACCCCTGAATATGACGTTACGACCCCCTGAACACGACGTTACGACCCCTGAACACGACGTTACGACCCCTGAACACGACGTTACGACCCCTGAACACGACGGTACGACCCTTGAAGTCGTTGGTGTAACACCTAGCCATCATACGGCAGTCATATTGTCGTATGTCGTACTTAAGGGGTATAGAACACGTCATGAACCAGCCAGCTTGGTGTGGTACAGTGTTAGCACATGATTAGGCATATCTTTAAAGTGAAAGATTAATTCTCTCTCTCTCTCTCTCTCTCTCTCTCTCTCTCTCTCTCTCTCTCTCTCTCTCTCTCTCTCTCGGACAGAACACAGCAAATCGAGAAATACGCTGAATTTCTTTTGATTAAAAAAAAAGAAAACGCTACCAATAGATATTAGGATAACGGGTGTATAGTTTGTGAATCAAACACGAATTTGAGAAACAGTCCAAGTGTAAGAGCGACGGGAGAAAGTAATCGGCGAAATGTCTTTAGCTTACTGCCTTGTTAACATTTTTTTGGTGCAATGGGGATGGGAGGGGGTTTAGCGAGGTGGGGGGAGTTAAGACTTGAGCGTTTGTTAAGGGAGGAGAAAGAGAGAGAGAGAGAGAGAGAGAGAGAGAGAGAGAGAGAGAGAGAGAGAGAGAGAGAGAGAGAGAGAGAGAGATGATTTTTCATGATTCAATAAACTTTTTAATGATGATAATGATGGGATCACTCGAGGAGAGCGGTCCCAGGGAGAGTCCCAATTTATTCTTTTTTTTTTAATCTTTTTTTTTCATAGAGAGAAGAATATACGTCTCATTAGAATAGGGAGTCGTGGGTACAAGGGCGTGACGGGCGGACTGGCTGAGCACTGCGGGGGGAAAAAAAAAGTGTTATGGCGCTGTGACTGACAGGCAGATTTTGCCCACGACGGGGAAAAAAGAAAAGAAAATGGAGAACAGGTCTAGGGTTTGGGGCTTGCGTTAACGCCGGTGGTCAAGGGTTTGGGGCTTGCGTTAACGCCGGTGGTTAAGAGTTTGGGGCTTGCGTTAACGCCGGTGGTTAAGAGTTTGGGGCTTGCGTTCACGGCGGTGGTTAAGGGTTTGGGGCTTGCGTTAAAGGCGGTGGCAAAGGTGTAGGAGAACTCTGGGGGGCAGAGTTGCCTACCGGGGGTTAATGAGGGGTATAGAAACATGAGGACTGAGCTGGGCTGATCATTGGCGGTGGGAAAGGGGGATATACAGATACAGGAGCTCGAGGGGTGGGGTGGTTAAAGGCTTGTGGGCACAAAAGGGGGGGTCCTGAGCATAGAGGAATGGCTCTGGCTCTGACTTGCAGAGAACAGTTACTGTGCGCGGCGCGTGTTGAGGTTAGCAAGGCTTCCTCCCTCCATCCCTCCTTCCCTCCTTCACCGTTCATGATGTAATGGTGTGAGGTTCACTTGTGTATCCTGGTTTGTATACGTTCTCTGGCTCCTTTATTCTACTTCTTCTTCTCCTCTGTCTCTCTTCCCGTCCTCCTCTTCCTCCTCTTCTTCACCCGTTCTTCTTCTTCTTCTTCTTCTTCTTCTTCTTCTTCTTCTTATTCTTCTTCTTCTTCTTCTTCTTCTTCTTCTTCTTCTTTTTATTTTTCATCCCACCATTCCTCTTTCTTCTGTTTTTTTTTATTTGTCGAAACTGCCGACGTAACCTTCTTTCTTATCTCTCATCTCTCTCTCTCTCTCTCTCTCTCTCTCTCTCTCTCTGTCTCTCTCTCTCTCTCTCTCTCTCTCTCTCTCTCTCTCTCTCTCTCTCTCTCTTACCTAGTCACTTTTTCCCCCTTAAATCTACCCTCACACTTTTCATCCCTCGCTGTTCATTCCCCACGTTCCTTCTAGTCTAGGGGGGAGGGGAAACCTCATCATTTGCTGGACTGCAGGATGATTTCTTCCCATGCGATCTCCACCACATCTTACCTCCAGCATTCTGGCCACCTGCCTGCCTTCTTACCGGCCACGGCAACTCCTCTCCCATACCAAGTAGGCTGACCGCCATGCCTCCCCACTTGATACAGCTCCCATATAAGGGCGTCAGCCATCCACATCCTCCTAGCCTGCTTGTGTCTATCCGATCCTTCCTTATCTTCATATCGGTCTATTCCTCTTTCCGTCCATGGACTCTGGGTGTCTAGGTTAGTACTGATACTGTCTTCCACCAGATACCATCGCAGTAAAACCTCTGGTTTTCTGTTATCTGGCTTTTCCCCCTGTACTCTCATGTACTATCCTGTAGCAGATGACCTCGTCATAGACCATCAGGTCTTTGGGTTTTTTGGCTTTCCTCCGTTTCTCTCAGGGCTATCCTGTAGCAGATAAATTTGTCATTTGACCCCCAGGTCTTCTTTTTCTCTGGCTTTCCCCCGTACCTCATGTTTATCCTTTGCAGATGACCTCCTTTTAAAACCACAGGTCTTTGTTTATGGCTTTCCCCGGGATTCTTACTTCCCGTAAGTTTCCCGGGAAATTTTTCCTTTTCCAAAAAACCCCTTTTGATTTTTTTTTTCCTTTTTTTTTTTTTTTTTTTCCCCCCCCTTTTTTGGGGAAAACCCCCCCTTTTTCCATTTTTGGTTATTTTTTTTTTAAATTTGGGAAAAAAGGGGGGCCCCCAAAAAAAGGTTTTTTTTTTTTTCCCCAAATTTTTTTTTAAAAGGGGGGGCCCCCCCCCTTTTCCCAACCCTTTTTTTTTTCCTTTTTTTTTGGGAACCCTTTAAATTTTTTCCCCCTTTTTCCTTTTTGGTTTTCCCCAATTTTTTTTCCCTTTCCTGGAAAAACCCCCAAAAAAAAAACCCCCCCCCCCCCTTTCCCCCTTTGGGGGGGGTTTTAAAATTTTTTTAATTTTTCCCGGCCCCCCCCCGGAAAAATTTTTTTTTCCCTTCGGGGGTTTTTTTTCCCCCCCCCCTTTTTTTCCCAAAACCCTTGAAACCCCCAAAACCCCCTTTCCCCTTTTTTTCCTCCCCCCCGGCCCCCCCCAAAGGGGAAAAAAACCCGGGGTTTCGGGAAGGGCCCCCCCCTTTTTTTTTTTCCCCCCCCCCAAAAGGGGTTTCCCCCTTTTTTTGGCCCCCCCCCTTTTAAAAAAACCCCCCCCCCCCCCCAAAAAAAAAGGTTTTTTTTTTCCCCCCTCCTCCCCCCCCCCCCCCAAAACCCTTTCCCCTTTAAAAACCCCTTTTTTTTTCCCCCCCTTCCCCAAAAAAGGGGAAAACCGGCCTTTTTTTTAATGGTTTTTTTTCCCCAAAAAAAAATTTTTTTTTTTTAAACCCCAAATTTTTTTTGGGGGGGGGGTTTTTTTTTTCCCCCTTTGGGGGGGGCCCGGGGGGCCCCCGGGGGGGGTGGGAAAAAAGGAAAAAAGGAAGGGAAGGCGTGTGGGGGTTGGGGAAAAAAAAAGGGGGGGGGGTTTTGGAAAAAAAGGGGGGAAGGGGGGTTTTGGTGGGGGGGAAAAAAAAGGGGGGGGGGAAAAAGGGGGAAAGGGGGGGGGGGGTTTTTTGGTTTTTTGGGGGCCGGACGCTTACGATATAGGGAAGGTACGTTGGCCAGGAGGAAGAATTTAGAGAACACATTAAAGGGTCCTAGAAGGAGAAGGGAAGAGGAAGAAAAAAGCAAGTGGGATCCTAGAGAAAAATTAGAGGACAATATAGAAAGCACTTGGAGATAGATTTTTTTTCACTCTAATGTGATAATAGTTTATTGGGCAAATTTAAAGTGTGGAGTTTTTGGAGGGGGGGGAAGCGACGGAGAGAGAGAGAGAGAGAGAGAGGAGAGAGAGGGGGAGAGAGAGAGAAGAGAGAGGAGGGGAGAGAGAGAGAGAGCGCGGAAATCGTAGTTTTAACTTGAAAAGACGTAAATGAGAGATCATCAAGTGGAAATCCGAGAGAGAGAGAGAGAGAGAGAGAGAGAGAGAAGAGAGAGAGAGAGAGAGAGAGAGAGAGAGGAGAGTGAATTACAAACAAAAGAAAAGTCTGTTGAAAAAAGGTAATAAAAGTCACTTCTAGGAGATGTGAACTGCCAGGCGAAGCATTTGGAATGAATCCCTACCAGAGAGAGAGAGAGAAAAAAAAAAGAAAGGTATTATGTTGAAGAACGGTAATGCCGGACTTGAGAAAATAGTGGAACAGAGTAAAAGGCGATAAAAGTAAGAGGAAAAACAAGAGAAGCCTTTT